>NW_017670382.1:0-758 GCF_001879085.1 Nicotiana attenuata | reverse complement strand
ACTTTACCGATTGGTGGAGGGTGGAAGGCACAACTCCAGCAGCATGGATCCAGGGTCTCCCCAGAAGGAAGTTGTAAGATGTATCCATGTCCAACACTTGGAAAGTCACCTCGAAGTCTACTGGGCCTATGGTCAATATCAGGTCAATTTCACCGATGGTATCCCTCTTAATACCATCAAAAGCCCTTACACAAACATTATTCGGACGAATCTTTTCTGTCCCAATCTCCATCCTCTGCAATGTGGAGAGTGGGCAGATGTCAACCCCTGATCCTCCATCCACCATGACTCGTTTGACATAGTAACCTTCACACTTGACGGTCAGATGCAAGGCTTTGTTGTGAGCTGCGCCTTCAGGAGGCAAGTCATTCTTACTAAAAGAGAGTTGGCTGATGGCGAAGAACCTTTCTGCCATCCTTTCGAGCTGCTCGACTGAAGTTCCACTTGGCACGTATGCCTCATTCAGAGTTTTCATCAAGATCTTCTGATGTTCGGAGGATTTTGTCACCAATGAGAGCAGGGACACTTGTTCAGGGTACTTCCTTAGTTGATCCACTGTATCATAATCAGGCATCTTCATTTTCTGGAAGAAGGCTTCTGCTTCTTCAGCGCTCACTGGCCTCTTGGACGGAAAACGCTTTCGAGCGGCATTGTTTACTTCTTGCATATTCGAATATTTCTCAGCAGAGTTCTTCCCTGGCAGTTCCCCCGAAATTTCTTTGCCCTTGTGTGTGACCACTGTTTGCTGGTAGTTCCAT
>NW_017670381.1:828246-831726 GCF_001879085.1 Nicotiana attenuata | reverse complement strand
TACTTCTCAGGCCGGGGGAGGCAGTCAGACCCCCGCTGCTCGCACACCGGAGCAGGTTATGCAGGATTTACAAACACCGGGAGCAGCTCCAGCTCAGCTGGTTGCACCAGTTCAGGACTTTGTAGTTCCAGTCATGCCAGACGATGAGCAGCGTCGTCTTGAGAGGTTCAGTAGGCTCCAGCCTCCATTTTTCAGTGGTGCTCAGGGCGAGGATGCCCAGGGATTTCTGGACAAGTGTCAGCGTATGCTTCGGACAGCAGGGATTTTGGAGACCAGCGGGGTAGCATTCACCGCATTTCAGTTCACTGGGGCTGCCTTCACATGGTGGGAGTCGTATGAGCGGCGTAGGCCGGCAGGTGCAGCGCTTTTGTCATGGCAGGAGTTCTCCACTATCTTTTTGGAGAAGTGGGTACCACAGTCTCAGAGAGAGGAGCTGTGCAGGCAGTTCGAGTGGCTTCGACAGGGAGACATGACTGTGACCCAGTATGAGGTGAGGTTTTCTGAGTTGGCCCGTCATGCCTCGTGGATAGTTCCGACCGACAGAGAGAGGATCAAGAGGTTTGTAGATGGACTTAACTATCACCTTCGTGTTCTGATGACTCGAGAGAGAGTTCTGGGTATTTCCTTTGAGGATGCAGTTGATATTGCTCGTGATATTGAGATGGCTCGCCGTTGGGACAGAGAGGAGAGGGAGGCCAAGAGGCCTCGAGGTTCTGGTAGCTTCAGTGGTGCTCCGTCTAGGGGTCAGTTCCAGCAGAGCAGAGGTCGTTCATTTAGGCCTCCTCAGTCAGCTCGCTCTGAGTATCGTGGGTCATCTTCCGGCCGAGGTCATCAGGGTTATCAGCAGAGCCAGCCATCTCTCAGCGCTCTTCCAGCTCAGGGTTCATCACGAGCTCCATCTGTTCAGGGTTCCTCCAGACCGAGTGCGTCAGCCAGTCACTCTGATGTGTGGGGTTCCCTTCAGTCCCATTCTCCAGCACCTGGGAGCTGTTATGAGTGCGGGGAGGTTGGGCACATGTGGAGGCATTGTCCTCGGCGCCGTGGTAGTCAGTCTCAGCAGAGGGGTCAACCCTCGTCTTCTGGCCCATCTTCTTCAGCACCCGCCCCACCAGCTAGGGGTGAGAGTCAGGCAGCTAGGGGTCGCCCCAGAGGGGGAGGCCGATCGGGCGGTGGCCAGGCACGATTCTATGCTCTCCCAGACAGGAGAGACGCTATTGCATCAGATGCTGTTATCACAGGTATTATCTCAGTCTGCCACAGGGATGCCTCTGTCTTATTTGATCCCGGTTCTACCTATTCCTATGTGTCTTCATATTTTGCTCATCACCTGGGTACGACCCGTGGGTGCCTTGCTTTACCCGTGCATGTAAATACCCCGGTGGGTGATACTATTATTGTAGACCATGTGTATCGGTCTTGCCTAGTGACTATTGGGGGTCTGGAGACCCGAGTTGATCTGTTGCTGTTGAGCATGGTTGATTTCGACGTTATTCTGGGCATGGATTCGTTATCTCCGTGCCATGCTATTCTGGACTGTCATGCTAAGACAGTTACGTTGGCGATACCGGGTGTTCCGAGGATTGAATGGCGTGGTATGACTGACTATGTTCCCAGCAGGGTAATCTCTTTCCTAAAGGCCCAGCGGATGGTTGGGAAGGGTTGTCTATCGTATTTGGCATTTGTGAGAGATGTTGGGGCTGAGACTCCTAGTCTTGATTCTGTGCCCGTTGTGAGGGACTTCCCTGATGTGTTTCCAGCAGACCTGCCGGGCATGCCGCCGGACAGGGACATTGATTTTGGTATTGATCTGGTGTCGGGCACTCAGCCCATTTCTATTCCTCCATATCGTATGCCACCAGCAGAGTTGAAAGAACTAAAGGATCAGCTTCAGGAGCTCCTGGATAAGGGGTTCATTCGTCCGAGTGTGTCACCGTGGGGTGCACCGGTCTTGTTTGTAAAGAAAAAGGATGGCACAATAAGAATGTGCATTGACTACAGGCAATTGAACAAGGTGACAGTGAAGAACAAGTATCCCCTGCCCCGTATTGATGATTTGTTTGACCAACTCCAGGGGGCGAGGGTATTCTCCAAGATTGACCTCCATTCAGGCTATCACCAGCTGAAGATTAGGGACTCAGATATTATGAAGACTGCTTTCCGAACGAGATATGGGCACTATGAGTTTCTAGTTATGTCCTTTGGGTTGACTAACGCCCCAGCAGCATTCATGCACCTGATGAACAGTGTATTTCGGTCGTATCTGGATTCATTTGTGATTGTGTTTATTGATGATATCCTGGTGTACTCGCGTGGCCAGGAGGAGCACGCGCAGCATTTGAGGGCGGTGTTGCAGAGGCTGAGAGAGGAGAAGCTCTATGCAAAGTTCTCCAAGTGTGAGTTCTGGCTTAGTTCTATGGCTTTTCTGGGACACGTGGTGTCCAGTTATGGTATTCAGGTTGATCCTAAGAAGATAGAGGCGGTTCAGAGTTGGCCTATACCGTCCTCAGCCACAGAGATTCGGAGTTTCCTCGGTTTGGCAAGTTATTATCGTCGGTTCGTCCAGGGTTTTTCATCCATTGCTTCACCCTTGACCAGGTTGACTCAGAAGGGTGCACCATTTGTGTGGTCGGATGAGTGCGAGGAGAGCTTTCAGAAGCTCAAGACAGCTCTGACCACGGCTCCAGTATTGGTGTTGTCATCAGCTTCGGGTTCTTACACTGTATATTGTGATGCTTCGAGAGTTGGGATCGGATGTGTGTTGATGCAGGAGGGTAGAGTTATTGCATATGCATCTCGTCAGTTGAAGCCCCATGAAAAGAACTACCATGTTCATGATTTGGAGTTAGTTTCTATAGTTCATGCTTTGAAGATTTGGAGGCACTACTTATATGGCGTATCTTGTGAGGTATATACGGATCATCGCAGCCTTCAGCATTTGTTCAAACAGAAGGATCTTAATTTGAGGCAGCGGAGGTGGCTTGAGTTACTCAAGGATTATGATATTACCATTTTGTATCACCCGGGGAAGGCCAATGTGGTGGCCGATGCTTTGAGCCGAAAGGCGGTCAGTATGGGTAGTTTGGCATACATTCCAGTTGGGGAGAGGCCCTTTGCAGTTGATGTCCAGGCTTTGGCCAATCGGATGGTGAGGTTAGATATTTCGGAGCCTAGTCGGGTGTTGGCTTGTATGGTTTCTCGGTCTTCCTTGTATGACCGTATTAGAGAGCGCTAGTATGATGACCCGCATTTGCTTGTCCTTAAGAACAGGGTTCAGCACGATGATGCCAGGGATGTGACTATTGATGATGCTGGTGTGCTGAGGATGCAGGGCCGGATTTGTGTGCCCAATGTAGATGGGCTGCGGGAGTTGATATTAGAGGAGGCCCACAGCTCACGGTATTCCATTCATCCGGGTGCCGCGAAGATGTACCAGGATTTGAGGCAGCATTACTGGTGGAGGAGAATGAACAAGATATGTGA
>NW_017670381.1:818921-822005 GCF_001879085.1 Nicotiana attenuata | reverse complement strand
ACTCAATGAGGATCCCGCCTAATCTCGAAGAAGTAGAGACGAGAGGGTCAACTCTGACACTTACTAGCGGTCCAATGATAACATACTAAATGTGTGAGGAAATCGGGGATTTTATATAACAATTCTAACTCGCAAAGCTGTAAAACAGGCAATACACCTTCAACAAATAATAAAGGATTTTCAAGGTTTACTTTTCTTTATTCTATAAATTTATCTCAAGCCATGAAAGGCAGTATCAACGTATAAAATTCTCAGGCAACGACATATAAATCATGCGAAAATCATGCCGAGGCGACGGCCCGCTCCAATAGAAATGAAATGTGCACTTGCTGAGGGTCGACGGCGCGCCTACAGATGCATCTATTTAATCTACCGAGGCGTTCGGCCCGCTCCAAAATAAACACATAAAGACATTCAGTCAACAAGCCAACATGGGGCAATTATTCAAGGAAAGCTAATTCTCGTTATTAATTTAGGAAAATGAAGTTTAACCTTTTTAGAATTCGTCACTGATCGATGTAGTTAAGCAGCTCAAGCTATCAATAGGTTTGTAAATAATTCAAGTATAGCATGCTTTTGGGTCCTAACTACCCGGACAATAGCATAATAGTAGCTACGCACGGACTCTCGTCACCTCGTGCGTACGTAGCCCCCACAAATAGGAGCACATAATCAATTATTTCACCTATGGGGAAAATTCCCTCTCACAAGGTTAGAAAGGAGACTCACCTCGCTCCAAAGATCCATAACCGGCATTCTACGCCCTTCCGAAGACTCTAATTGATGCACCACGCTCCAAAACTAGCCAACGGTTACGCAAATCCATTAATATATGCCCATTTAATCATTACAATCTAATTTTATAGAAATTCCTAACTCCGATCGAAAAGTTGACCAAAACGCCCTCGGGCCCACGTGCCCGGAATCCAAAAATTTTTGAAGATAAAGATTACCCATGACCTTAGGAACTCAAATATATAATTTTCACTAAATTCCATACTCAATATCGTGGTCAAATTCGAAGAAATGCCAATTTCTAGGTTTTCCACCAAAACCTAAATTTTTCCATAATTTCCTTGCCTAAATCCATGTATAAACTTTATATTTAACTCAAAGCTAGCATAAATTACTTACCTCATGATGAGTGACGAAAATGGTACCTCAAAGCTGCTCCCCATCGACTCCAATGGAAGAAAAATGGGGTTGAAATGAACTCAACCCCGAACTTAAAAGACCTCACTGCTCCAGCTGTTTTCGCACCTGCGGTTCCTTGGCCGCTTCTGCGGTTCCGCAGGTGCGGTTAAAATGCCGCATCTGCGGTCTTTCCTGAGCCACCCCTTTCTCGCTTCTGCGACTTGCCACCCGCAGATGCGGTCCCACTTCTGCGGAACTTTGACCGCATCTGCGGTCCTCTCCAAGATACACTCATCCGCTTCTGCGACCCATTCTCCGCAGATGCGGTTCCGCTTCTGCGGTACCTTGACCGTATCTGCGGTCCTCAAGCCTTGGACCAAAACTCGCCTCTGCGGCTCCCTGTCCGCTTCTGCGGTGCCGCTTCTGCGGCCAACCCACCACAGAAGCGAAAATACCAGCAACCAGATTCCTTCAGCTGTCCACAAATCCAAATTTCGATCCGTTAACCACCCGGAATCCACCCGAGGCCCCCGGGACCCCAACCAAACATACCAACCAATCCTAAAACACATTAAGGACTTGCTCGAGGCCTGAAATCGCATCAAACAACGCTAAAATCATGAATTACACCCCGATTCAAGCTTTATGAACTTCGAAATTTCAAGCTTCTATTTCCGATGTTTAAACCTATCAAATCACGTCCGATTGACCTCAAATTTTGCGTACAAGTCATATTCGACATTACGAACCTACTCCAACTTTCGGAATATGATTCCGACCCCGATATCAAAAGGTCAACTTCCGGTCAAACTTCTCAAAACCTTCAAATTTCTATCTTTAGCCAAATGACTCCAAAATGACCTACGGACCTCCGAATTCCCTTCTGATCGCGCTCCCAACTCTAGAATCACCATACGGAGCTATACACAGAATCAGAATCCCAAACGGACATCGATAACACTGAAATGAACCTCAAGCCAAACTTACGAAATTTCTTCAAAATGCTAACTTCCACAATAGGCGCCAAAACGCTCCCGGGTTATCCAAAACCCGAACCGGGCATACGCCCAAGTCCAAAATTATCATACGAACCTGCTGGAACCTTCAGATCCCGATTCCGAGGTCGTTTACTCAAAATTCCAACCCTAGTTCGTTCTTTCAACTTTAAGCTTCTGAAATGAGAATTCTCTTTCCAATTCAACTCCGAACTTCCCGAAATTCAATTCCGACCACGCGCACAAGTAATAATACCCGAAATGAAGTTACTCACGGCCTCAAGCTGCTGAGTGGAGTGCTAGAGCTCAAAACGATCGGTCGGGTCGTTACATGAATTCTAGAATCACGATTTGTATTCTCCGCCGACCTACTACTTTCACCCACAACCATGTTATGAAATATCCCATGGATACCATCGATATGTCCATGATTAGTCCACACAAAGTAATTTTCTTGTAACGACCCGACCCGTTGTCTCATGTGTTACTGCTTCATTTCCCCCATTTCATGCTTCTTCATGTTTCATTATCAGTGTTTGGTGTGTTAGAGTTGATTTGGATTGGTTTTGGTAGAAAATGAGACACTTGGTCTCTTTAAGGAAGGCTTAAGTTGGAGAAGTCAACCGGACGTTGACTTATGAGTTAGGAGGCTCGGATGTGGTTTCCGGTGATTCGGTTAGCTTCGGGAGGTGAATTGTGACTTAGGAGTGCGATCGGAATTGAGTTTGGAGGTTCGGTGTAGAATTAGGCTTGAATTGGCAAACTTAGTATTTCAGCGAGTTCCGATTGATAGGTGAGATTTTGATCCGAGGGTTGGAAAGGAATTCCGACCATTGCTATAGCTTCGTTAGGTGATTTTGGATATGTGTGCAAAATTTCAGACCATTCGGAGGTGTTTTGAGCGGGTTTTCGATCAAATGCGTATTTCGGAAGTTTTTAAGAAACTTGGATTGAA
>NW_017670381.1:810516-817048 GCF_001879085.1 Nicotiana attenuata | reverse complement strand
GGACTGGTTATCACCTTATCACGCTATCTTGGACTGTCATGCCAAGACTGTGACCTTAGCCTTGCCGGGTTTACCTCGTTTAGAGTGGAGAGGGACTCCTGGTCATTCTACCCGCAGTGTTATCTCGTATGTGAAGGCTCAGCGAATGGTCGAGAAAGGGTGTTTGGCCTATTTGGCCTATGTTCGTGATTCTAGTGCAGAGGTTCCTTCTATTGAGTCTGTGCCCGTTGTTCGTGAGTTTCCTGAGGTATTCCCTTCAGACCTGCCGGGTATGCCACCCGACAGGGATATTGACTTTTGCATTGATTTGGCTCCGTCACTCAGCCCATTTCTATCCCGCCGTATCGTACGGCCCCGCCTGAGTTGAAAGAGTTGAAGGAGCAGTTGCAAGACTTGCTTGAGAAGGGTTTCATTAGACCCAAGTGTTTCGCCTTGGGGTGCGCCGGTGTTGTTCGTAAAGAAGAAGGATGGATCGATGTGAATGTGTATAGATTACCGGCTATTGAACAAGTTTACAATCAAGCATAAGTATCCGCTGCCGAGGATTGATGATTTGTTCGATCAGCTTCAGGGTGCCAAGGTATTTTTAAAGATTGACTTGAGATCTGGCTACCATCAGTTGAGGATTAGGGCATCCGATGTCCCTAAGACAGCTTTCCACACTCGGTACGGGCATTATGAGTTCTTGGTGATGTCATTCGGGTTGACAAATGCCCAGCAGCTTTTATGGATTTGATGAACCGAGTGTTCAGGCCTTACTTGGATTCATTCGTGATAGTCTTCATTGATGATATTTTGACATATTCCCGTAGCCGGGAGGAGCACGAGCAGTATCTTAGAGTGGTTCTTCAGATTTTGAGGGATAGTCAGTTGTATGCTAAGTTTTCGAAATGTGAGTTCTGGTTGAGTTCAGTTGCATTCCTGGTTCATGTTGTGTCAGCAGAGGGTATTCAGGTTGATCCGAAGAAGATTGAGGCAGTCAAGAACTGGCCTAGACCAGCATCAGCTACAGAGATTCAGAGTTTCTTGGGATTGGCAGGCCACTATCGTCGGTTTGTGGAGGGGTTTTCATCTATCGCACCCCCGATGACCAGGTTGACCCAGAAGGGTGCCCAGTTCAAATGGTCGGATGAGTGTGAGGCGAGCTTTCAGAAGCTCAAGACAGCTTTGACTACGGCACCAGTGTTGGTTTTGCCCACAGGTTCAAGGCCATATACAGTTTATTGTGATGCATCTCGTATTGGGCTTGGTGCGGTGGTGATGCTGGATGGCAAGGTCATTGCCTATGCTTCGCGGCAGTTGAAGCTTCATGAGAAAAACAATCCGGTTCATGATTTGGAGTTAGCAGCCATTGTTCACGCGTTGAAGATCTGGAGGCATTATCTGTATGGCGTGGTATGTGAGGTGTTCACGGATCACAAGAGTCTGCAGTATTTGTTCTAGCAGAAGGAGTTGAATTTGAGGCAGAGGAGGTGGTTGGAGCTGTTGAAAGACTATGATATCACCATTTTATATCATCCGGGAAAGGCCAATGTGGTGGTCGATGCTTTGAGTAGGAAGTCAGCCAGTATGGGCAGTCTTGCTTATATTCCGGTCGGTGAGAGACCGCTTGGTTTGGATGTTCAGGCTTTGGCCAATCAGTTCGTGAGGCTGGATGTTTCTAAGCCCAGCCATGTGCTAGCTTGCATAGTCGCTCGTTCTTCTTTATTGGAGCGCATCCGAGATCGGCAGTATGATGATCCTCATTTGTGTGTCCTTAGAGACACGGTGCAACGCGGAGGTGCCAAGTAGGTTACCTTAGGTGATGATGGAGTTCTGAGATTGCAGGGTCGAGTTTGTGTGCCTAATGTGGATGGTCTTCAAGAGTTGATTTTAGAGGAGGCTCATAGCTCCCGGTACTCTATTCGTCCTGGCGCCGCAAAGATGTATCAGGATTTGTGACAGCATTATTGGTGGAAGAGAATGAAGAAGGATATCATTGCATATGTGGCTCGGTGTTTGAATTGTCAACAGGTTAAATATGAGCATTAGAGACCTGGTGGTTTGTTCCAGAAGATTGAGATCCTTGAGTGGAAGTGGAGCGTATCACTATGGATGTTGTTGTTGGACTCCCATGGACTCAGAGGAAGTTCGATGCAGTTTGGGTTATTGTTGATAGGCTGACCAAGTCAGCGCACTTCATTCCTGTGGCAGTCTCCTATTCTTTCGAGAGGTTAGCTGAGATCTATATCTGGGAGATTGTTCGTCTTCATGGTGTGCCCGAGTCTATCATTTCGGATCGAGGTACGCAGTTTACCTCACATTTCTGGAGAGCAGTTCAGCGAGAGTTGGGAACACGGGTTGAGTTGAGCACAACGTTTCATCCTCAGACGGACGGGCAGTCCGAGCGGACCATCCCGATTTTGGAGGACATGCTCCGAGCTTGTGTCATTGACTTTGGAGGCTCGTGGGATCAGTTTTTGCCTTTAGCAGAATTTGCCTATAACAACAACTACCGGTTGAGTATCCAGATGGCTCCTTATGAGGCTTTATATGGTAGGCGTGTGTCGGTCACCGGTTGGATAGTTTGAGCCGGGAGAGGCTCAGTTGTTGGGTACGGATCTGGTTCAGGATGCCTTGGACAAGGTCAGGATTATTCAGGATAGGCTTCGAACAGCTCGGTCCAGGAAAAAGAGTTATGCTGACCGCAAGGTTCGTGATTTGGCATTCATGATCGGTGAGCGGGTGTTTCTTCGAGTGTCGCCTATGAAGGGCGTGATGAGATTTGGGAAGAAGGGCAAGCTTAGCCCTAGGTTCATTGGCCCGTTTGAGATTCTTGATCGAGTGGGAGAGGTGGCGTATAGAATCGCATTGCCGCTGAGCTTATCAGCGTGCATCCAGTGTTTCATGGGTCCATGCTTCGGAAGTATCACGGCGATCCATCCCACGTGTTAGATTTCAGCACTATCCAGTTGGACAAGGACTTGTCTTATGAGGAGGAGCCAGTAGCTATTCTAGACCGGCAGGTTCGTCAGTTGAGATCGAAGAGTTTTCCTTCTGTTCGTGTTCAGTGGAGAGGTCAGCCTGCTGAGGCATCGACCTGGGAGTCCGAGTCCGATATGCGGAGCCGTTATCCCCGTATTTTCCCTGACTCAGGTACTTCACTTCCTTCTTCAGTCCGTTCGAGGACAAACGATTGTTTTAGAGGTGGAGGATGTGATGACCCAAAAGGTCATCACTTGATTTTAAATTAAATTGTGCGTTTCGAGGCCATAAAAACCTCTTTTAGTATCACCTCGATTTGCGTGCGCAGTCCGAGCGCGTAGCCGGAAAGCCTATATGTGAAAATCTATGAAAAATGATAAATTTTGACTATAAAATAAATTAATTTGACGTCGGTCAACATTTTTAGGTAAACGGACCCGGACCCATGATTTGACGGTCCCGGAGGGTCCGTAGGAAAATATGGGATTTGGGCGTATGCCCGAAATCGAATTCCGAGGTCCCAAGCCCGAGAAATAATTTTTTGAAAGAAATTGTTTTCTGAAAAATATAAAGGTTTTTGAAAGTGAAATGTTATGTGAAACCTATGGTATTGGGACTGCATTATGGTTCAGGAGCCCGATACAGGTTCAATATGATTTATATGTGTTGTCGGTAACGTTTGGTAAGAAACATAATCCATTTGACGTGATTCGAACCTTGAATGCAAAATTTGATGTTTAAAGAAGTTTTGAAAAATTTCATTGATCTTGAGGTTTAATTCGATGTTCATGATGTTATTTTGGTGATTTGATTACACGAATAAGTCCGTAGGATGTTTTTGAGATTGTGTGCATGTTTGGTTCGAAGCCCCGAGGGCTCGGGTGAGTTTTGGATAGGCCACGGGATGCATTTCGGACTTAGAAAAGTTGCAGATTTCTCAGCTGGTGTATCAGGTCTGCAGGCTTCGCAAATGATAAGCCTGGCTCGCAAATGCGACAAACCATCGCAAATGCGAAAGAAGTGGAGTGGCAGCCTGAGTCGCAAATGCGACTTCATCATCGCAAATGTGAATTTGCATTTGCGAACGACCTCTCACAAATGCGATGATGGCTGGAAGGCTGATGTATCGCAAATGCGACACATGTTTCGCAAATGCGAAAGTCCCAAAATTTCTGAAGGGTTCGCAAATGCGAGCCCTGTTTCGCAATTCCCAAGCTAGCAGAGGTCGGGGTTCGCAATTGCCAACCCCTGTTCGCATTTCCCACATTTGCAACCTGCAACTTATATACTTAGACGAATTTTAACCCATTTTCACATCTTTTCAAAACACAAACTCCCTAGGACGATTTTTCAAGAACAATTCCTCCAAATCAGTGGTAAGTCATTTTTAACAAGTTTCCTTCAATCATTAACGTCTTTTAACATGATTTCAACTTAAAATCAATGATTTTCATGGGGGAAATTGGGTGTTTTGGGTAGAACCTAGGTTTTTCCAAAAAATTGGGGATTTGGACCTCGATTTTAGGTCCGATTTCAAAATAAATTATATATTTGGGTTCGTGGGGGAATGGGTGACCGGGTTTTGGTTCGAACCTCGGGTTTTGACCATGTAGGCCCGGGGGCGATTTTGACTTTTTGGGTAAAACTTTGGAAACTTCATTTTCATGCATTCGAATTGATTCATTTAGCGTTTATTGATGTAATTAAGTAACTTGTGGCTAGATACGAGCGAATTGGTGGTGGAATCAAGGGGTAAAGCGATAATTGAGACGTGAATTGTGTTCGTGGCATCGAGGTAAGTGTTTGGTCTAACCTTGGCTTGAGGGATTAGGAGTCGAGTCCTATTTGCTATGTGGTAACTGTGGAGTACGACGTATAGGCATGGTAACGAACATGTATACGTTGGTGTCTAGCATGCCCATGAGTCTCTTAATGTGATTTTTATGACTTCGTCGTATTATTCATATCTTGGTGATGATTTTTATTTGTTGAGCAAGGTTCGTGGAAGTAATTGTGATGTTTGATTATTGAGGAGCATTGGCTCACGTTGTATAATGAATAGTGAAATTATGAGCGGTGATTGAAACCTTTTGGAGCATTGGCTCGAGTTGTGAAGTGAATTGCGAAACAAAGGTGAAAGAAGAGAAAAGAATCATTATATTGACTCCCTTGCCGAGATATTGTTGTAGTTGTTGTTGTTTTGAGGTTGTCCCTTGCCGGGACTTGTTGTTGAATTATTGTTCCCTTGCCGGGATTCTAATTGCAAAATTTCATTCATTTCCTTGCCCTATTGTTTGTGATTATTGTTTGGGTGAGGAAGAGAGTTAAAGCACGAAGGGTGATGCCGTGCATTGTTTTTGCGAGGAAGAGTGTAAATCACGAAGGGTGATGTCGTGCCGCACGATGTACAATTCTGTGCCTTTATATGAGTGATTATGTGAGGAAAAAGCACGAAGGGTGATGCCGTGCCAATTATACTGATTTTCATGGTGAGGACGAGAGTAAAAGCACGAAGGGTGATGTCGTGCACTTGTCCTTGATTTTCCTGATTCTACTGGTAATTGAGTTATGGTGTTCTTTAAGCTTACTTACTGATTTCCTGTTGTTACTTGATTTATTTGTGACGTTATTTGTGTTGCCGGGATTTTATTGTGATATTACTGTGATTTCATTTATTCCCTTGCCCTTATTGTTTGTGATTGTTGCTTAGGTGATGAAGAGTGTAAAGCACGAATGGTGATGCCGTGCATTGTTTTNGGGTGATTTCGGATGGCTAGCAGGATGAAATTTGGACTTGGAGACTTCAAATGTTGCTGATATCTGGTATTCTCACTTCTGCGAGTATTGGACCGCAGAAGCGGACCCGCTTAAGCGATGGGTTGACCGCAGAAGCGGTGAAGAGGCCTGGGCGCCTGGTTCCGCAGAAGCGTTGGCATAGCCGCAAAAGCGGAATTGCTTATGCGATGTTGTGACCGCAGAAGCGGTTTGGTTCGAGAGTGGGATTTCCGCAGAAGCAGAAGGAATAGCGCGGAAGCGGTCCCGCAGAAGCGGGATGGGGACCGCATAAGCGAAAGTGCTGGGCTGATTATTAAATATTTCCTCCGCGAGCTAGGTGTTATTTTCCCCCATTTTTGAGCGAGCTTTGAGAGCTTTGAGGCGATTTTGAAGAGGGATTCAAGGAGGAATGATTAGAGGTAAGTTCCTTGGCCTAAATACTCGAGATTTTGTTAAAATTAACATGGAAATTGGTTGGAATTCATTAAAAAGGGGTAAAGCTAGGGCTTGAGTTTTTGATATTTCAAATTGGGATTTGATAGGTCATTTGAGCTCGAATTTGGGAGTTCTTGGTATGTATGGACTCGTGGCGAGACGCGGTAATGTGAATTTTGTAATTTTTCGAGAAGTGGGCCCGGGGCTCGGGTTTTGCTAGTTTCGAGATTTTTGCTATATTTCAATTGTTTTCGATTGGGTATCGTTCCCTTGGCATATTGTGATGTACTCGCTCTGATTTTGGTTAGATTAGACGCGCGTGGAGGCCGATTCGAGGGGCAAAGGCGTCGCGGGGCTA
>NW_017670381.1:759798-803767 GCF_001879085.1 Nicotiana attenuata | reverse complement strand
GCCACATCGAGGGGTGGATCTGACCTAAGGTCACCTCGTACCGCCGGCAGAACTCCACTATAATGGGTTCTAAGGGGCCTAAGGTGAAGGGATATGTATATACGCTAAGATACCCTTCAACGTGAGTCATAATCGACTCGTCACGGGAAGGGGCGACCAGGTCTTTCCCTTCCCATCTACATTCAGCCCTCACCCGGTCTAGGCAACCGGGAGTGATTAGGCTGATATACTCCGATGCCGGTTCGCCGCGGCCCGGGACCGATGATGGGTTTTCAACCTGGAAGTCGGCAGATACCAAGCAACCAGTCGGTGTAAAAGCTTTCAATGGGGGTTCTGGTGCAGGTTCATCAGATCTAGCGGGGCTCGCAGACGAGCTTGGTCTAGAAGGAACACTTTGTGAAGTTTTCGCCATTTCTTGAAGCTATACGAAGAGATGAAAAGAAAATACAACCAACGCAAAATTTGAGAAAGATAAGAAATGTTGAACCTAGAAGGGTCGTTTATACTTTTTCCATGAGGCGGTGGCACGAATCGCGAAGCCACAGACACGAAGCGACAGATAATTAAGAGAAGCATTAAATGCCTGCAGCAGGCGTGGTCAGAGCACTCGATGGCTTTTTCACCTGGCGTATGGCCATACGTCACGGGCATCACATCACCGATCATATCGTTTATTATCATTACTCTCTAATAAACGAGGGGACTATCTGTATTGGGTGATACCCTTTTTTGCTTGAGCCCGACCGGGTTGGGTCCGGTCCGGAGCAAGTCGGGGCCATCGAACCCGACCTGGATGCAAGGTAGAACGACGGCCACGTCTACAACCGAGGTCGAGTCATTTCGAGACCGTTACAGAGCTCGATATGAGTCACCACCGGATGGAGAAACACACAAGGTCGGAAGCCGGACTCGTAACGGATAACCAAGCGTCGCCGGATATCTCGCTCAAACGTGATTTTCTCAACCACTTCAGGCCATTAAGGCGTAATTACAGGGATCCACGATGTAATCAATTTACCTACCTTATTTTTACCCTTAATCAGAATGTATAAAAGGGGATCTCTCAAAACTCTTGTAGGCCATCAAGCACAATTGTTCTAAGCAATATTATATTCTGCGATTATTTACTTTAACAGCAATTGTTGAGTCTTTATCTTTATTTTCCTCAACCTAAAAACCTTTTGTATCTTTTAGTTCACGGATCCTTAAAACCCCATATAAATTCAATTGTTATCCGGATTCGATGGTAAACAAGCACCCTTTCGGGTCAATTTGGTCAAGGGTGATGCAATAGAAGAGAAACCCTGCACGAACCGACGGTAATAACCCGTCAAACCAAGAAAGCTACGAATCTCTGTGGCTGAAGACGGTCTGGGCCAACTCTGGACCGCCTCTATTTTCTTCGGATCTACCTGAATACCCTCAGTGGACACCACGTGTCCCAAGAACACCACTGAACTGAGCCAAAACTCACTCTTGGAGAACATAGCATAAATTTTCTCCTCCCTCAATCGCTGCGACACAATCCGCAAATGTTGGGCATGCTCCACTTGGCTACGAGGGTACACCAGTATATCATCAATGAATACAATAACAAACGAGTCGAGATAAGGCTGGAACACACTGTTCATCAAATGCATGAACGTTGATGGGCATTGGTCATCCCAAAAGAAATCATAAGGAACTCATAATGACCATATCGGATCCTGAAAGCTGTCTTAAGAATGTCCGAGTCCCTAATCTTCAACTGGTGATACCCTGACCTCAAATCAATCTTGGAGAACACCCTCGCTCCCTGAAGCTTGTCAAATAAATCATCCATACGAGGTAAGGATACGTGTTCTTGATTATGACTTTGTTCAATTGCATGTAATCAATGCACATTCTCATGGTGCCATCCTTCTTCACAAATAGAACTGGTGCACTCTAAAGTGACACACTAGGCCGAATAAACCCCTTATCAAGGAGTTACTGAAGTTGCTCCTTCAATTCCTTTAACTCCGCTAGTACCATACGATACGGTGGAATATAAATGGGCTGAGTGACAGGCACCAAATCAATACCAAAGTCAATATCCCTGTCTGGCGGCATGCCTGGCAGGTTTGCAGGAAACACATTTGAAAAATCTCTCACCACCAGAACTGAATCAACAGTAGGAGTCTCTGCATCGACGTCCCTCACAAAGGCCAAATAAAAAAGACAAGCCTTCCGAACCATCCGATGGGCTTTCAAGAATGAAGTCACTCTCCTTGGGACATAATCCGACGAACCTCGCTACTCAATTCGTGGCAATCCCGGCATAGCCAATGTAACGACCCGACCGGTCGTTTTGAGCTCTAGCGCGTCGTTCAGCAGTGTGAGGTCATGAGCAGCTTCATTTTGGGTATTATGACTTGTACGCATGGTCGGAATTAAATTACGGTAAGTTCAGAGTTGATTTGGAAAGAGAATTCTCATTTCAGAAGCTTTAAGTTGAAAGAATTGACTAAGATTGGATTTTTGAGTACCCGACCTCAGAATCGGGATTCGAAGGTTTCCGACAGGTTCATATGATGATTTTGAACTTGGACGTATGTCCGGATCGGGTTTCGAAAGACACGGGAGTGTTTCAGCACCTATTTTGGAAGTTAGTATTTTTGGAGGAATTTCATAAGTTTGGCTTGAAGTGAATGTCAGTGTTATCAATGTTCGTTTGGGATTCCGAGTCTGGGAATAGCTCCGTATGGTGATTCTGGTGTTGGGAGCGCGATTGAAAGTGAATTCGGAGATCCGTGGGTCATTTTGGAGTCATTTGGCTAAAGATAGAAATTTAAAGGTTTTTGAGAAGTTTGACCGGGAGTGGACTTTTTGATATCGGGGTTGGATTTCAATTCTGGAAGTTGGAGTAGGTCCGTGATGTCGAATATGACTTGTGTGCAAAATTTGAGGTCAATCGGACGTGATTTGATAGGTTTCTGCATCGAATGTAGAAGTTTGGAATTCTAAAGTTCATTAAGCTTGGATTGGAGGTCGATTCATGATTTTAGCGTTGTTCGTATGATTTAAGGCCTTGAGCAAGTCCGTAATGTGTTTTGGGACTGGTTGGTGTGAACGGACGGGGTCCTAGGAGCCCCGGGTGGATTCCGGGTGGTTAACGGATCAATCTTGGAATTTGAAGAAGAAGTGATCAGCTGCCTTTTGGAGTAACCGCACCTGCGAGGCTTGGGCCGCAGGTGCGGAACCGCAAAAGCGGCCCTTGGGTCGCAGATGCGGTCGATTTATCGCAGATACGGGACCGCACCTGCGGAAGGAGAAGCGCAGATGCGGAAGCTGAGGCTTGGAGGTGGACCGTAGAAGCGGATGGAAGCTCGTACTTGCGGAACCGCAGAAGCGGTCAAGCCAGGTGCGGAAATGCTGAAATCAGTAAGGTTGTTTAAACGAGGGTTTAGCTCATTTCAACCCCATTTTCTCCATGGGAGCCGATCTTTGGGTGATTTTGGAGCTCCATCTTTGTCATCCATGTCAAGGTAAGTGGTTTCTACTAGTTTTGACTTAAATACTTGGAATATATATGGATTAGAGCATGAAAATTAGTGAAAATTATGGGTTTTTGGTGGAAGACCTAGAAAATTATATTTTGGATTTTTACCATGATTTTTTACATGAAATTGAGAGTAAATTATATATTTGAGTTCGTGAGGTCATGGGTGAACTTTATCTTCAAAAAATTTCGAAATCCGGGCACGTGGGCCTGAGGGCATTGTTGTCAACTTTTCGATCAGGGTTAGGAATTGTTATAAATTGATTATTATGAGCAATTGAACATATATTAATGGATTTGCATAATTATTGGCTAGTTCTGGAGCGTTGTGCATCAATTTAAGACTTCGGAAGGGCGTGGAATGCCGGTTATGGAACTTCGGAGCGAGGTGAGTCTCCTTTCTAACCTTGTAAGAAGGAATTGTCCCCATAGGTGAATTAACTGGATTTGTGCTCCTATTTGTGGGGGCTACGTACGCACGAGGTGACGAGAGCCCATGCGTAGCTACTATTATGTTTAAGTCCGGGTAGTCTAGGACCCAAAAGCATGCTATACTTGGAATAATTATACTCTTATTGACAGTTTGAATTGCTTAAATCACATCGAATTAGTAAATGAATTTCTAAAAAGGATTAAACTTCATTTCTTTGAATTGTTAAAAGAGAATTGGCTTTTCTTTGGATAAATTCCTCCTTGATGAGTTCTTGATTGACTGTTTGAATGTGTTTATATATTGCGGAACGGGCCGAACGCCTCGGTAGATTAAATAGATGCATCTATGGTTCGCGCCATTCAACCCTCTGGCAGTGCACAGTTTAAATATTGTTGGACCGGGTCGTACGTCCTCGGCATGACTTGCGCATGCTTGTATTGCTTGCCTTGAAATTTATTGAAGTTGATATTATTTCTTTCCGGCTTGAAAATATGTGTATAAATGATGAAAAAGGAAATTTGGGAATTTCACATAAAAGAAAGAACTGTTTACTTGTTTCACTCTATTGAATTACATTCATGTTTATATAAACCCTCGACTTGTTATATTATTGATGTATCATCATTGGACCACTAGTAAGTGTCGAAGTCAACCTCTCGTCTCTACTTCTTCGAGATTAGGCGGGATACTTACTGAATACACATTGTCTTCGTACTCATGCTACACTTGCTGTGCATTTTTGTTGCACATGCACCTGCATCTCTAGTGGCCTAGTGGGCGTAGCTGCATGGTTGATGCCGAGACTTAGGTGAGCTGCACTTCTCGAGATGACCCGCAGCCAGCAAAGTCTTTTTCAGTTTTCCACATTTATTATCTGTCCTATTTGTATTCCCGGACAGTTGTTGTATTATTTTATTTCATAAAGATAGCTCATGCACTTGTGACACCAGCTTCTAGGATGATTATGGGATTTGTTTAATATTGAGTTTGTTAAAGATATCAGTATCTATTCGGTAAAACTTGTTACTTATTGTTTAATGTACAAAAGGAACGATTTCGAAAATGTTAAAACAATAAATTTCAAGTAAATTGGTTTTGGCTTGCCTGACAGTGGTGCCCGGCCCCATCACGACCCTTAGTGGATTTTGGGTCGTGACAACATGGTATTAGAGCACTAGGTTCCCTTAGGTATCACGAGTCATGAGCAAGTCTAGTAGAGTCTCGCTGATCGGTACGAAGACGTCTGTACTTATCTTCGGGAGGCTACATGGTTGTTAGGATTACTTCCCTTCTTGATTTCCTCATCGTGCGATTTGATTCCTTTGAGGCTTATTCCTTTGTTTCCTTCCCAGTCGATCTTATGCGACGCGAAGCGCTTATTATAAATCAGGAATTAAGAAACATTAAAGGTACTACAGAGGTGGTGCGGATGCTTCTCCCAGCATAGTGATTTGACTACTGGCGTCACCTTGTGGAAGGATATTCTATCGCTTCAGCTCAGTGGTCGTACTTCTGGGAGTTCTGAGGCTAGGCCCAAGTTGCCATGGTACTTATGGACGGTTGTCGCGCAGTATTGATGTGATGGTAGGATGCTTGCCTACGTGTCGGGGCAGTAAATGACTCGAAGGAGGTTTATTCAGTGCATGATTTTGAGATTCGGTATTTTATTCCCAACAGGGGAAACGCAATCGGGCTAAGAACGTTCAGGTTTGGGTTGATGGAGTAGCGAGGCTTGGTATTTGCGAGCGTGGTGGAATTTTCATCTGTGATGAGGTGCCGTTGTCCTTGTTGAATGTGCTAAGTTCTCCGGTGTTAAGACCTTCTAAAATTCGCCTTTTGGGCAGGATATCATAAGATAGCAATGGAGGAGCGGCTGTCAGAGATCGTGGGGTGCGGTGGTTCAGGACTGAATCGATGTTTATGATATCGATGGCTCGAGAAGAGATGATCTTCGGAGAGGTTTAAAGTTAGTAGCGGTATATTGGTTCAAGTGCTACTGAGTTAGATTTTTTATCTAAGGCATCAGCTGAGCGGCGAAGGGTGATGAAGGACATGTGGAAAGTGTCAGGCGGTGGTTAAATTTCTAGAAGGCCAAGTGTAAGAAGCGAAAGTCGAATAGTTTCTTAAAGAAGAAGGTTTGGCCAAAGTGGGAGAGTGGCAGAGCAGCACGTGGATTCAGTGGCAGGATAACTACACTCTTGAGGAAAGTTTGGAGCGATTTGGGAAGTTCTAGTGGACGGTGATTGGGTCTATGAGCTTAATTTGAAAATATTGGCTAGTATAGCGGCGGGAGATTTGACATGACGAAAAGGAGCTGCTTGATATGAGGAAGGATACAACATAACTTTGAATTGGAAGATATTGTCGCACATTTAGTTAATGTCCACGAGGAGTGAATGGACTTGTGCAGCAGGTGGATGAGCACGGGCTCAGTATGAGTTGTTGATGTCATAGTAATTGTACCCCGTGCAGCGACGTTGGAAGATGTCGGCGCATAGTCTCCACATTTGGGTATGTCTCTTATGAGCAGGTCAGCGGTCGCGTGGTTGGCAAAGCATCCGCGAAGGATTTTATTAACCACCCGGTAAGAGGTATAATATGTGAATGTTGCTATAGATTCAGAGTGTTGATGAAATGCTAAAGGAAGGATTTCGAGAAATCTGGCGGTTTAATTGTGCAAGGTCATGTCAATAAGGGATAAGGAATCTTGGTGGGTTCCAAAGTTGTGTAATAGTGGCTTCAAGCTAAGTGGGAGAGTCCCACCGCCTACGATTGGGTTGTATGATTATCTTTTTGCGAGGTAAGTTGTTTCGGCTAAGGAAAGAGAACATCAGTAGTAATTTGAGCAAAGGAATTGAAGAATGTGTTCTATAACTGGCATCATCGGTTCATGTTCGAGCTTTGGAAGACTCAGGAATTATGCTTTGCGTAGAAGTGAGTTGCAAGGAAGGTGATTCGACCGGGTGCTTCTTTGAGAGGGTGGTCATGGGCTAGCGTAGCGTTGCAGTTGATTATATTCGGGACCATGTCAGAGTGGGTGACTCTCAATAACGGTCCTAGTGAATTCAAAGGTTAAAAATGCGGTGCCTGAGGATTCAAGCCCGCAGTATGTTTAAGAACCGAGCTTGTGAAGTAGCTTATGATAAGAGGCTCAGAATGTTCTATGATGTTTTGACTTGCAGTGTAGCATTGGGAGGAAAAAGGAGAAAAAGACTTCGGATTCGTAGAGGAATTATCAGAATGGATGTACCAGTCGGGATGCGAATATGCGCACAAGGAAGGTATGAGATGGTTCGTGGGATTTGAGACAACATGGTCTCGTGTTGCAAGGCCACTCGGGTTGAGTGCATTATATGTTGAATGAAGTTATTATTATTCTAAGACAATTAAGGATAAATTGGAAGAGGTTGGATTGGTTAGCCATGGTTGAGTTGGCATATTGGTGGCAGTGATTAGTTCTTTCAGCGTGATTAAGTTATGCAAGTGGTTTGTGATGGTACGTGTGAGGCTCGTCGGCCGTCGTAATTGAATTTATTCGGAAGTATTCTAGTATTATGGCCTGCTATGTGTAGGCGAATCCTGGAAAGGGCAATGGTAGCTTAGGCCACTACCTGAAGAATTGCGTCTTCTACGGTTGTGGGAATTCACTCGTGTGTTGCTATGGTTCTCTTGGAATGAGTAAGTAAAAAGCTTCCATGTGAGGAAGTGTTTACCATGTTAGTGGTTCAGGAGTTGTGATGAAATTCGGGTACTGTCGCATGCTGGCTTGTTAAGGTGCGGTGAGCGGTATGAAATTTGAAAGTGAGGATCAAGGTGGCGGTCTGGTGTTGGCAAGGATGTCACGAGCTCGGATGAGCATGAAAGGGGTTTGAATGATTAGAGTAAGCTGGTATTGTCTTCAGCGTCACCTAGGATCGGTATTTTGTGAAAGAGGCTTTGCATCCTGGTTATGGATTCTTGAACGCTTCTCAGAGTTAGTGCAGCCGATAGTATGGATGTGCAGACTTGTTATCTGTTACAGAATATCATGGGAGCGTATCCCACGGGAAGATTGTATAAGTGTGGCATGTAGTCACCTGATTGAGTGGAGAATGAAACCAAGTATGAAGATTGTGGTGATATGGTTAATTGAGAATTTATGCCTGGAGGGTACTCGATTTATTGGGTTGTGGACTGTGGAGGATTACTTCGGTTATGAAGGTTGTTCTTGTGTGTTATGGGAAAAAGGGGTTATTATGGACCCAGAAAAGATTATTGGCCTAGTTCGGCACGATCAGAATCGGCTTGAGGTCTGTGGATGGATATAAATATGAATATGGGCTCTATATCGGGCCGAATGTGTTCATTTCCGTACAGCTCTCCTTATGGGGAGTATTCGGATGTTGGATGTTAATTCATCGTCGGCTATTTCATGTAATGCTATATTGTGCCGTGTGAGTTGCGAAACAGCTTGGTAAATTTCTTATGTGTTGAGGTTCCGCGTAGCGATGGCGTTATGTGAACGGGATGGCTCTTTAGTTTCAGGACATATATCGCACCTCAGTTGTGCTTGAGTTTGTTAGCTTATGGCGCTATATGTCCCCTCAAGGGCGGTATTATGCACTTAGCGTGCTTATGACCGATATTCGGTATTTTGTGGTAATGAGCAATTTAGCTCGATGTGTATCTCCTTATGTGAGTTTTATGTGCGGATCGGGTTGCACGCCGCAATAGTGTGATGATAATTACAGTCCCTTACATTCTATTCTGTGTGTTTTGTTTCCCATTTTCTGAGGAAAGTTCATATTAGTTGCGTGATTTGAGTAGTCCCTTCCAGAGTTCATTTTCCTTATGCATCGCGTTCGAGTTGGTAACCTATTGGCACGTTGTGGCATCACATGAGACTTTTGGTCATGTCAGGGGTGACTTGTTGCCTGCGCAGTTCATACAGAGTAAGATAAGGTTATTGGATCTAGGATCAGTGCAATAGGATTGTATGAAGCATATTAAAGAGCAAAGATCATTATTTGGGTTCAGAATGAGGTAATGTTCTTGTCAGGAGTGTAGCCTCAATGATTTGTTGTCTTGGCAGTTGGTTATGAATTTTTACGCATCTCCTCCATCATGGTAGTATTGTAAGAGTTAGAACAAGACTTAAATGTATCATGAGGTGCATTGTGAGCATCAGATTCGGGGAAACTCGGCTATTATGGTCAGAGAATGTCATCATGGTCCTGTGAATAATGTGGTGCATAGTATGAATTCAGCAAGGGTGTGTAATCTTGTATCGGTGCATCATGTGGTGATTTACACGGTGTCCATATATTGGGAGCAGGCCTGACAGAGGATTCCGGATGTTGGAATTGGGTTCTAAGCTTATTTGTTCAAATAAAAGAGAATATTATCAGAATTGCTCGAGCTAATGTGCTCAACTGAGTTGTGGTAGCACGGGTAGGTGCACAAGGTGTTTAAGTGTGATTTCAGACAACTCCAGCGCAGTTCTTAGCACGTTCGAGGACGAACGTATGTTTAAGTAGGAGAGGATGTAACGACCCGACCGGTCGTTTTGAGCTCTAGCGCGTCGTTCAGCAGTGTGAGGCCATGAGCAGCTTCATTTCAGGTATTATGACTTGTACGCATGGTCGGAATTGAATTCCGAGAAGTTCGGAGTTGATTTGGAAATAGAATTCTCATTTCGGAAACTTTAAGTTGAAAGAATTGAAAAAGATTGGATTTTTGAGTAAACGACCTCAGAATTGGGATTAGAAGGTTCCAGCAGGTTCGTATGATGATTTGGGACTTGGGCTTATGTCCGGATCGGGTTACGGAAGACCCGGGAGCATTTCGGCACCTATTGTGGAAGTTAGCATTTTTTGAGAAATTTCATAAGTTTGGGTTGAAGTGCATGTCAGTGTTATCAATGTCCGTTTGGGATTCCGAGTCTGGGAATAGCTCCGTATGGTGATTCTGGTGTTGGGAGCGCGATTGGACGTGAATTCGGAGGTCTGTAGGTCATTTTTGAGTCATTTGGCTAAAGATAGAAATTTGAAGGTTTTTGAGAAGCTTCACCGGGAGTGGACTTTTTGATATCGGGGTCGCATTCCGATTCCGGAAGTTGGAGTAGGTCCATGATGTCGAATATGACTTGTGTGCAAAATTTGAGGTCAATCAGACGTGATTTGATAGGTTTCGGCATCGAATGTAGAAGTTTGGAATTCTAAAGTTCATTAAGCTTGGATTGGAGGTCGATTCATGATTTTAGCGTTGTTCGATATGATTTGAGGCCTCGAGCAAGTCATTAATGTGTTTTGGGACTGGTTGGTGTGAACGGACGGGGTCCCGGGGGCCCCGGGTGGATTTTGGGTGGTTAACGGATCAACCTTGGAATTTGAAGAAGAAGTGATCAGCTACCTTCTGGTGTAACCGCACCTGCGAGGCTTGGGCCGCAGGTGCGGAGCCGCAAAAGCGGCCCTTGGGTCGCAGAAGCGGAAATAGGCCGGCCAGGGTGGGACCGCAGATGCGGTCGATTTATCGCAGATGCGGAACCGCACATGCGGAAGAAGAAGCGCAGATGCGGAAGCTGAGGCTTGGAGGAGGACCGCAGAAGCGGATGGTTCGCACCCGCGGAACCCTAGAAGCGGTTAAGTTACCGCAGGTGCGGAAAAGCTGAAATCAGTAAGGTTGTTTAAAACGGGGGTTTAGCTCATTTCAACCCCATTTTCTCCATGGGAGCCGATCTTTGGGCGATTTTGGAGCTCCATCTTTGTCATCCATGTCAAGGTAAGTGGTTTCTACTAGTTTTGAGTTAAATACTTGGATTATATATGGATTAGAGCATGAAAATTAGTGAAAATTGTGGGTTTTTAGTGAAAGACCTAGAAAATTATATTTTGGATTTTTACCACGATTTTGGACATGAAATTGAGAGCAAATTATATATTTGAGTTCGTGAGGTCATGGGTAAACTTTATCTTCGAAAAATTTCGGAATCTAGGCACGTGGGCCTGAGGGCATTTTTGTCAACTTTTCGATCGGGGTTAGGAATTGTTATAAATTAATTATTATGAGTAATTGAACATATATTAATGGATTTGCATAATTATTGGCTAGTTCTGGAGCGTTGTGCATCAATTTAAGTCTTAGGAAGGGCGTGGAATGCCGGTTATGGAACTTCGGAGTGAGGTGAGTCTCCTTTCTAACCTTGTAAGAGGGAATTGTCCCCATAGGTGAATTAACTGGATTTGTGCTCCTATTTGTGGGGGTTACGTACGTGCGTAGCTACTATTATGTTTAAGTCCGGGTAGTCTAGGACCCAAAAGCATGCTATACTTGGAATAATTGTACTCTTATTGACAGTTTGAATTGCTTAAATCACATCGAATTAGTAAATGAATTTCTAAAAAGGATTAAACTTTATTTCTTTGAATTGTTAAAAGAGAATTGGCTTTTCTTTGGATAAATTGCTCCTTGATGAGTTCTTGATTGACTGTTTGCATGTGTTTATATATTGCGGAACGGGTCGAACGCTTCGGTAGATTAAATAGATGCATCTATGGTTCGCGCCATTCGACCCTCTAGCAGTGCACAATTTAAATATTGTTGGACCGGGCCGTACGTCCTTGGCATGACTTGCGCATGCTTGTATTGCTTGCCTTGAAAATTATTGAAGTTGATATTGTTTCTTTCCGGCTTTAAAATAAATGTATAAATGATGAAAAAGGAAATTTGGGAATTTCACATAAAAGAAAGAATTGTTTACTTGTTTCACTCTATTGAATTACATTCATGTTTATCTAAACCCTCGACTTGTTATATTATTGATGTATCATCATTGGACCACTAGTAAGTGTCGAAGTCGACCTCTCGTCTCTACTTCTTCGAGATTAGGCGGGATACTTACTGAGTACACGTTGTCTTCGTACTCATGCTACACTTGCTGTGCATTTTTGTTGCACAGGCACCTGTATCTCTAGCGGCCTAGTGGGCATAGCAGCATGGTTGATACGGAGACTTAGGTGAGCTGCACTTCTCGAGACGACCCGCAGCCAGCAAAGTCTCTTTCAGTTTTCCACATTTATTATCTGTCCTATTTGTATTCCTGGACAGTTGTTGTATTATTTTGTTTCCTAGAGATAGCTCATGCACTTGTGACACTGGGTTCTAGGATGATTATGGGATTTGTTTAATATTGAGTTTGTTAAAAATATCAGTATCTATTCAGTAAAACTTGTTACTTATTGTTTAATGTACAAAAGGAACGATTTCGAAAATGTTAAAACAAGAAATTTCAAGTAAATTGGTGTTGGATTGCCTGACAGCGGTGTCCGGTCCCATCACGACCCTTAGTGGATTTTGGGTCGTGACAGCCAACGTCACCATCTTAGACTGACAGTACAGAATAGAATGACATGGAGACAACCAATCCATGCCCAATATCATATCAAAGTCAACCATACTAAGCAACAAAAGATCCATTCTAGTCTATAGTCCCCCAATAGTCACTACACACGATCGATATACATGGTCCACAATAATAGTATTGCCCAACGGTATAGATACATGAACAGATGAAACAAGAGACTCGCGGGCGTATCCAAATAATGAGCAAAATACGACGACACATATGAAAAAGTGGAACCAGGATCAAATAATACAGAGGCATCCCTGTGGCAAACTGAGATAATACCTGTGATCACAACATCTTAAGCAATAACATCTGGTCTGGCAGGGAGTGCATAGAAACGGGCCTGACCGCCAACTGATCAGCCTCCCCCTCTAGGGCGACCCCTAGCTGACTGACCTTCACCCCGAGCTGGGTGGATGGGTGGTGCAGTAACTGGCGCTGAAGCCGAAGACTAACTCCTCTGCTGGGATGAACCTCCCTTAAGGCGGGGATAGAACCTCTTGATGTGACCTAAATCTCCACACTTAAAGAAACCTCTAATGGCTACTGGCAATGGGGACTGAAGGGATCCCCGAGCATCGGGATACCCGCAAGAAGGACGATGCATAGATGAAACCTAAGCTGATGGTTCATGAGACGAACTCTAAGCTGGAAGGGCACTGAGAGATGAGTGGCCCTGCTGAGAATTGTGAGAACCATGGACAGATGATGCTCCACGGTGAACTGGGTGAGCCGTCTGAGCATGCCTATAGGGACGACCCCTATCGTGGTGAAACTGACCTCCAGAAGGAACGCCACCAAAACTACCAGATCCCTGAGGCCTTTTGGCCTCCCTCTCTACTCGCTCCTGGCGGTGAACCGACTCTATATCCTGAGTAGTGTCACCAAACTCCTCAAAGGAAGCACCAGACACCCTCTCTCTAGTCATAAGAATCCGCAGTTGATATTCGAGCCATCAACGAACCTCCTATTCCTCTCTCTATCTGTGGGAGCCAACCAAACAGCATGACGGGCTAACTCCGAAAATCTCAGAACATCATACGAACTTAGTCCAATCATCAAATCACCTCGAACAACATCAAAAGCACGAATTACACATGGATTCAAGCCTAATGAACTTCGAAACTTCCAAATTCTACAAACAACGCCAAAACTTATCAAATCACATCCGAATGACCTCAAATTTTGCACACAAGTCAGAAATGACACCATGAACCTACTCCAAATTTCGAAGATCCAACCCGACCCCGATATCAAAATTTCCACTGCCGATCAAAGTCACCAAAATTCAAACTTTTCGCGAATTCAAGCCTAATTCTACGACGGACCTCCAAATCACATCCCGGACGCGCTCCTAAGTCCAAAATTACCTAACCGAGCTAACGAGACCATCAAAATTCAAATTCGAGGTGACACATAAGTCAACAGCTGGTCGACTTTCCCAACTTAAACCTTCTCACAAGAGACTAAGTGTCTCAATTCACTCAAAAACCACTCCAGACCCGAACAACCTAACCCGGTAAGTCAAAATACAGCTGAAAAAATACAAAAGAAGCAGGAGATAGGGAAACGGGGTCATAACTGACAGCATCAAGGACAATGATAGAGTTTTGGAATCTCCAAGAAGGCCATTTACAAGATCTCAAGCTAAAGAATTGCAGACTAAGGTTGCTGGATTTCAATGGCAAATAAAGAAGCTTTTAATTGTAAAGGAAGAGATCAAGCCCAAAGGAGATGAATTGTCCAAGTTATACAATTATTTGGCGGCCCAAATTAAAGTCCAAGAGGAGGAAGATTGGCTTCCAATATCAGCCCTTGAAGTCCACCAAAAGGGCATCCGGAAGAGCTTAAAATGAGCTTAAAAGAGGTCCGAAAGGGGGTGTTTCAAAAGGAGCCCAATTAGAGTCCAACCCAATGACCCAAACTAGTAGTTTTAAGTCCCAACTCTGCTCCTAAGGGATTTGGCCGCCCACCCTCTTATTTTTATTAGCTTTTATTAGGTTTTCTAGTATTTAGCTTAGCCTCCAAATTAGGGTTTGCCTTGGCAGCCACCCTACCTAGTTTTAAGGATTTTTTATTCCTATAAATAGGAGTTATTTTCATTCACTGTGGTACTTCATTATTGATTAATAATATTATACTTTGAGAGTTCTTTTGAAACTTTGTTACTTATGCTTTGAGATTTATCTTTCAACCTTTACTAGTTCATAGTCAAGGTAGTAAGATAACTTTTTTGTTATGATATCATTTATTCCTTTGTGGTATTCTTAGAAGGCGATTAATACTAGTTATTAATTATTTTCTCAAGTTACTCGTAAAGCGGTCAAGATCCGAATCTATTATTTTGATTTGTTATTAAGTAAAGGCGTTTGATTTTGTTACGTCCCGCAGTATTACGTCAATGTTATGCTCTGCAGTAATATATTACGATGATGTTACCCCCAGCAGTATTACATTACGGTGATGTTACGCTTTGTAGTATTAAGTTACGACAGTGTTGCACCCAGCAATATTACATTACGGAGATGTCACGCTTCCGTTACATCTCGCGTTTTCGTACGTTAAAATTTTATTTTCAGTTAACCGACGTAGACTCGGGGATGAGATCATCTTGACGTTAACGTACTTACGCTATTTATAACAAGCGATAAATAAGTGTTATGAAGGATAAAGGGATACACGGATTAAAAGAAAACGAGTTTCGTTGAAAGTGGCCAATTTGGAATAAAATACGGGTCGAGCGATAATACCCGATAATTATAAACTAGTACCATGGAAGGTACCACATGACAACAGTAGAATAATGTGTGTGTGTGTGTGTGTATATATATATATATATATTAATAATAAATGGAATTTTAAGTAATTTGGGGTAATTTTTAAATTATGCGGGTAATTGGTTAATTATCGGATAACGAGACATTACCCGATTAACTAATAAGTGGATAAAAACTTAATAATTGTCACCACCCAATACGTGGTAGCTGACCATATAAGAAAGAAGTGACTGAGTGTCACATTTCCTTACGTGGCCATCTAGGAACAAGGCCTTAAATATGTAAGAGACAAAGTCAGAAGACATTAGTCTCTGAT
The DNA here is from genome assembly GCF_001879085.1 of Nicotiana attenuata. Taxonomy (NCBI): domain Eukaryota; kingdom Viridiplantae; phylum Streptophyta; class Magnoliopsida; order Solanales; family Solanaceae; genus Nicotiana; species Nicotiana attenuata. The sequence goes on along the minus strand of NW_017670381.1, from coordinate 788,338 downwards.
AAGGAAACTTCCGTACTTTCCTTCAAAATGGAAAAGAGCAATTCAAGATCACTATCACCCATGAATCTTAATAACAGAAGCTTAGTTCTCGTTCCAAAAAAAAGCTTCGCAAAGTCAGAAACAAGTCCGTTCAAAAGTTCGAAGAATCAAAAGCGAAAATTTCGTTCAATCAACAAAGGTTTTCTAACGGAATATTATACGGAGTTTTCTCTACTAAAGATATGCTAAGGCTATCCCTTCTTTCTTTTGGCATGATCCATACGATACGAACGAAACGTGCAAATGCACAAATTCAATAAATGACTCTATTCATAGAAGTATTAGGGATGTCTATGTTCTTGAATTTCCATGTGTCATGCTATTTCATCATCTGTTCATGGGTCTCAGAAAAATACGAAAGTTGAAAAGAGTTTACTTTATGATGTTACTCAAAGGCAAAATGGCTTATGACATTTCGAAAGATTTTAGTAACGTACTTTTCATGCATTGCATTCATGTACATTGACCCGTACCAGATGGCGTTATATACGCGTATATATGTATGTATATATATGTATATGGGATATGAGAAAGGTTATGACGTTATATACGCACCACCACCTGATCAACTGGTATACGTTGATGATTTTGCCCACAGTGGCCGATATGATATGATGGGATCTCCTCACAGGCTCAGGGGCGTACACAGAAATTTTTGTAAGCGGTGTCGAAATTTATAAAAAAAATTAAAATATAACTTTGATTATCATACCTTTAGACAAGAAATAACCTTAGTCTATTGATTTTGTTGAGTCTTAAGTTACAAAAGGTCCTGAGTATTTGCAAAAGAAAAATATGGTAGTTGAGGTTTGAACCTTTGACCTCTTAGAGAAAAATCAAACACATTACCAACACACCAAGACACAATTTATATCAAGTGGTGTCATTTTTTCCTCATTATCTGTTTCCGTACAGTATAAATACATATATTTAGTAAAATTTTCCGACGAAGCGGTGTCACGTGACACCGATTCGATAAGCGTAAATCTGCAACTGCAGAGGCTGATGATGTTATGAAACATGTACCTATGCACGACATGACATTCATACGCATATGCATGACGCTAAAAGTAATTTATGATTTACAGAGTTATCCAGACATACAGGTTGAGTCAATTACTCTATATTTCTTCCATGTCTGTTATGTACTTATTTATGTGCCTTACATACTCGGTACATTTTTCGTACCGACGTCCCTTTTGCCTGGGGACGCTGCGTTTCATGCCCGCAAGTCCCGATAGACAGGTCGAGAGCCCTCCAAGCAGGCTATCAGCTCAGCGGAAGATAATGGTGCGCTCCATTTGCTTCGGAGTTGCTTGTTTGGTTAGTATGATTTAGACGTGTATTGTTTGGTATGGCGGGATTCTGTCCCGACCTTATGACATTTATGTACTCTTAGAGGCTTGTAGACATATGTCGTGTACGTGAAAGATTGTACGGCCTTGTCGACCTATGTTTTGAGTTTATAAATGATTATGTTGGCCTATTAGGCCCGTATGTCACGTGTATATGATGATGTCATAAGAAAGATATGTTATGTTGGTACTCGGTTGAGTAAGGTACCGGGTGCCCGTCGCGGCCCATCGGTTTGGGTCGTGACAGATTTCTTCAATAAATCATAACGTTGTTGCTTGGATCTTGTCAAGGCTATAGAACTTGCGTTCTTGGAATTCTTTCCCTGAATTTTTCCATATCCTTTATTTTCTGCACTTTAATTCTAGTCGTTCAATTTTTGTATTGTTATTGCTTCCGCATTTACTTCTTAAATTCTTACGCTAGTTTGAATTCCCGACCTTGCTGTTATCAAGTGGTATCAGAGCGGTTCTATCAAAATTTCATTCTTGATAATTCTTGGGATTTGTTGAATACTAAGAGCAAAAAAAAGGGGGGAAAACGTTACTGTAGCATCGTGAATTGTAACTTGAAAAAAAAGTTTAAAAAAAAGTAGGAAAAAAACGAAAATCAGTTAAAAAAAGAGAGAAAAGAATTGCTTGCTCTCCAAGAAATTTCTTTTGTATTTAATTTGTCTCTAAAAATTAATAAAGGAAACAAGAATAGGGGATCCTAGATTTCAAAGATAAGAAAAAAAATTAATTTTTCTTACTCTTTCTGATCTAAATATATAATCATTTCCTTAGTTGTCGTGTCTTGTTTCAATCGAGCCCACTAGTTCAAGGATTTGGTTCTTTTTTCATTCGTTCCCCAAAAATCTATCTTCATACGAGTTGGGTTTAACTATAAATCTACAAAGTATTTTGTTCAAAGGTTATTCCGAGATGAAAAAAGGCAAGTGTGTGTGATAACAATTGAGGGAAAAGCCAATTTGTGTGATACAACTTAATTATTTCTTTTAAGATGTCACGTACAGGTAGTGATGATGAACAAAGGGTTCTCCAAGAAGCCGAAATCAAATCAAGAAATGATTTTACCTTGCAAGCTTTGCATCAACAATTCGAAAGGTGGAATTTGCACTTCCGAGAAATGAGGGACACCATTGCTGAGCAAAATGATACAATAGCTGAACTTATGAGGGGAAATAATGTTAGGCCCCAAGCTAGGAGAAATGTACCCCTTGCTCCCATTGTAAATCAAGAAAACCCTATAGATTACTTTAATGATATTGATTTTGATAGGGTGAGAAGATATAGGAGGGGACAAAGAGGTAGAGTAGAAGATGACAATATAAGTAGTATAAAGATGAAGATGCCATCTTTCAAGGGAACAAGGGATCCAGACTTGTATCTTGATTGGGAGAGAAAGGTTGAAGCCATCTTTGATAGTGACAACTACTCTGAAGGTAAGAAGGTTAAACTTATTGTTGTTGAGTTTTCTTACTATGCTGCTATTTGGTGGAAAAAGCTTACTAGGGATAGATTGCAAGAAGGACAAGCACCAATTGCTACTTGAGCTGAGATGAAGAGGGTGATGAGTAAGAGATTTGTGCCATCACACTTTCAAAGAGAGCTACAACAACGTCTTCAAACATTGAAGCAAGGGTCCATGTCTGTGGATGAATACTTTAAGGCTATGGATATGGCTATGATCCAAGCTAACTGTATGGAGGAAGAAGAGGCTACAATGGCTAGATTTTAAAATGGTTTAAGTAAGGAAATGACTGATGTAGTAGAATTACAACAATATGTAACAATAGATGAGTTAGTTGATTTGTCTGTAAAGGTAGAAAAATAAAACAAAAGAAATCAAACTAGCTCGTGGAAAGGTCGGTCAAACACCATCTCCAAGAAGCCATGGCAGAATCAAGAGATGCAGAGTTCCTCTCGACCTCAAGAAGACAAAGGTAAAGGAAAATTTGAGAACAAAGAGGGAGGTAAAACCTTCAACCCTAAACCTTCTACACCTTCTAGTTCTGTTCAATGTCATAAATGTAAAGGAAGGGAACATATGATGCATGAATGTCCAAGTAGAAGAAACATCATTCTTAGAGAAGATGGGGGATATGAGAGTGAAAAAAGTGAGGGACAAGAAGAAAAGGGAGATGTGAGTGATGAAGACGATGTAGAATTGCCTCATACTGGTATGATTGTGGTGGATATGAAGATTATGAGTGGGGAATACGAGAGTAATAAATGTGAGGAAGAGGAGAGAGGTGTGAGTAAATATGAGGATAAAGTAGAACTACCTTTTAATGGTGGCATGATTGGGGTAGTTAGGAGGATTATGACTATCAATTTGGGAAGCAATAGTGAAGAACAGAGGGAGATATTTTATACTAGGTGTGGGATAAAGGGAAAACGTGTTCTATGATCATTGATAGTGGTAGTTGTGCTAATGTGGTGAGTTCCTACTTTGTGGAAAAATAGAGAATTGCATGCATGAAACACCCTACTCCCTATAGACTCCAATGGTTAAATGATAGTGGTGAACTAAAGGTAAACAAACAATGCATAATTTCATTCAATGTTGGTAGATATGAGGATGATATTCTTTGTGACATAATCCCTATGCAAGCTTGTCATATCTTACTGGGTCGTCCTTGGCAGTATGATAGGGATGTTTTTCATGATGGAAGGAAGAATAGATATTCTCTTGAGCTTAATGGCAGGAAATTTACTCTTACACCTTTATCTCCTTCTCAAGTGTTTGAAGATCAGAAGAGATTAAGGGAAACAATGGGAAAACCAAGGGGAGGGATAAAAAATGAGCTTAAGGGAAAGGAAAAGAAAGGAGGCCAAGAGTTAAAAAAAAAAAAAGAGATGGCCGAGAGAAAGATAGAGAGGGTAGCAATTTGAGAAAAGAGATAAAAAGGGGTTTGAGTGAAAAAATAGAAGGTCTTGGTAAGGGGAAAGAGGCTAAGGAAAGGGAAAAAAGAGCTTCTATATAAAAGCCAAAGAGTGTTTAAATGCAAGAAAAGAGGGGTTGCCCATAATACTACTTAATTACAAAGAAGCTTTGATTAATTTTGAGTTACTAACTTCTTCTTTGCCAAGTCGTATTTCTTCTCTTTTGCAGGAATTTGGAGATGTCTTTCCTGAAGATATTCCTAGTGGATTGCCACCTTTGCGTGGCATTGAGCATCAAATTGATTTTGTGCCTGGATCACAAATCCCAAATATGCCTGCTTATAGGAGTAATCCAGAAGATACAAAAAAGCTTCAAAGGCAAATTGAGGAGTTGCTTGAGAAAGTCTTTGTGAGAGAGAGCATGAGCCCTTGCTCTGTTCCCGTCCTATTGGTACCCAAAAAGGATGGAACTTGGAGGATGTGCGTGGATTATAGAGAAATCAACAAGATAACGGTAAAGTATGGTCATCCTATTCCTCGTCTTGATGACATGTTGGATCATTATATGGATCCAAAATATTTTCTAAAATTGATCTAAAAGGTGGTTACCATCAGATTCGAATGAATCTTGAAGATGAATGGAGAACTGCTTTTAAGACCAAATATGGGCTTTATGAGTGGTTAGTTATGCCTTTTGGCTTGACTAATGCACCTAGCACTTTCATGAGATTAATTAATCACATCTTTAAGGATTTTCATGAGAAATTTGTTGTGGTGTACTTTGATGATATATTGATATTTTCTAACACTTTAGAGGAGCATGTAGAACACCTAAAACAAGTTTTTGAAGTTCTTAGAAAGCAATTTTTTTGCTAATCTTAAAAAGTATACTTTTTGTGTGGATCGTGTGATTTTCTTGGGTTTTGTAGTTAGTTCTAAAAGAATTGAGGTGGATGAAGAGAAAATGAAAGCAATAAAGGAATGGCCTAAACCTAAGAGTGTAATTGAAGTTAGGAGTTTTCATGGACTTGCTAGGTTTATAGGAGGTTTGTAAGAGACTTTAGCACCATTGCTTCTCCTTTAACTGAAGTTATTAAAAAGGATAAGATTTTTACATGGGGAAAAGAACAAGATGATGATTTTAACTTGTTGAAAGAAAAGTTATGTTATGCTAATTTGTTACAATTGCCTGATTTTTCTAAATCTTTTGAAATTGAATGTGATGCTTCTGGCAAAGGAATATGTGCTGGTTTGATACAAGATTCTAAACCTATTGCCTACTTTAGTGAGAAGTTGAGTAAAGCCACATTGAGCTATTCCACTTATGACAAAGAGCTATATGCTTTGGTAAGGGCTTTAGCCACATGGCAACATTACTTGTGGCCAAGAGAGTTTGTCATTAAAACTGACCATGAATCCTTGAAGTACTTGAAGAGTCAAGGTAAGCTTAGTAGGAGGCATGCTAAGTGGATTGAATTCATTGAAACTTTTCCTTATGTAATTTCTTACAAAAAAGGGAAAGAGAATGTTGTTGCTGATTCACTTTCAAGAAGGTATGTCTTAGTTACTACTTTGATCTCTAAATTGATGGGTTTTGATCAAATCAAGGGACTTTATGCTAATGATGTTGATTTTGGCAAGATTTTTGCAGATTGTAAGTTGAGTCCTTTTGAGAGGTTTAATCTTCAAGATGGGTTTCTTTTTAAGGAAAATAAGTTGTGTATTCCTAATTGCTCTTTACGTGAAGTATTTGTAAGGAAAGCACATTGTGGAGGCCTTATGGGTCACTTTGGAGTCCTGAAGACACTAGACATACTTGCTGAAAATTTCTATTGGCCTGACATGAGAAAAGATGTTGAAAGAGTGTATACACAATGTTTGGAATGTAGACAAGCTAAATATAAAGTGTTACCACATGGTCTTTACACGCCATTACCTGTTCCTACTTCACCTTGGATTGATATTTCTACGAATTTTGTGTTAGGTTTGCCTAGAACAAGGTATGGTAATGATGGTATATTTATTGTGGTAGATAGGTTCTCCAAAATGGCTCGTTTTATTCCTTGTTTAAAGACTAATGATGCTTCACATGTTGTTGATCTATTTGTAAAAGAAGTTGTTAAATTGCATGGTATACCTAGAACTATTGTTACTTGTTAGTGACAGGGATGCTAAGTTTTTGAGCCACTTTTGACGTGTATTTTGGGGGAAGTTATGCACTAAATTGTTGTTTACTACTTCTTGTCACCCACAAACTGATGGACAAACTTAACTAGTTAATAGAACCGTAGGAAACATATTGAGGGTTGTTTTGTGAGGTAAATTAACTTCTTGGGAAGATCACTTACCTATGATTGAATTTGCTTACAATAGAACAATCCATTCTTCTACAGGTATGTCTCCTTTTGAGGTTGTTTATGGTTTTAATCCCTTTACTCCCCTTGATATATTACCATTACCTACTAATGATATTGCTAATCTTGATGGTAGGACAAAGGCTGAAATGATGAAAAAAATTCATGAGCAAACAAGGCTTGCAATTGAGAAGAAAAATGAGCAAACTGCCTTGAGAAAGAATAAGGGCCGAAAACAAGTTGTTTTTCAACCTGAAGATTTAGTTTGGGTTCACTTTAGGAAGGAGATATTTCCTTCCAAAAGGAAGTCAAAGTTGCATCCTAGAGGAGATGGCTCATTTCAAGTCCTTGAAAGGATTGGAGAAAATGCTTACAAGTTGGACCTTCCTCGTGAGTTTCAAGTAAGTGCTACATTCAATGTTGCTGACTTGTCTTTGTTTGATGTAGGATCGAATTCGGGGATAAATTATTTTCAAGAAGAGGGGAATGATAACATCAAGGACAATGATAGAGTTTTGGAATCTCCAAGAAGGCCATTTACAAGATCTCAAGCTAAAGAATTGCAGACTAAGGTTGCTGGATTTCAATGGCAAATAAAGAAGCTTTTAATTGTAAAGGAAGAGATCAAGCCCAAAGGAGATGAATTGTCCAAGTTATACAATTATTTGGCGGCCCAAATTAAAGTCCAAGAGGAGGAAGATTGGCTTCCAATATCAGCCCTTGAAGTCCACCAAAAGGGCATCCGGAAGAGCTTAAAATGAGCTTAAAAGAGGTCCGAAAGGGGGTGTTTCAAAAGGAGCCCAATTAGAGTCCAACCCAATGACCCAAACTAGTAGTTTTAAGTCCCAACTCTGCTCCTAAGGGATTTGGCCGCCCACCCTCTTATTTTTATTAGCTTTTATTAGGTTTTCTAGTATTTAGCTTAGCCTCCAAATTAGGGTTTGCCTTGGCAGCCACCCTACCTAGTTTTAAGGATTTTTTACTCCTATAAATAGGAGTTATTTTCATTCACTGTGGTACTTCATTATTGATTAATAATATTATGCTTTGAGAGTTCTTTTGAACCTTTGTTACTTATGCTTTGAGATTTATCTTTCAACATTTACTAGTTCATAGTTCAAGGTAGTAAGATAACTTCTTTGTTGTGATATCATTGATTCCTTTGTGGTATTCTTAGAAGGCGATTAATACTAATTATTAATTGTTGTCTCAAGTTACTCGTAAAGCAGTCAAGATCCGAATCTATTGTTTCTGATTTGTTCTTAAGTAAAGGCATTTGATTTCTTCAATAAATCAAAACGTTGTTGCTTGGTTCTTGTCAAGGCTATAGAACTTGTGTTCTTGGAATTCTTGAATTTTCCCATATCCTTTATTTTCTGCACTTTAATTCTAGTCGTTTAATTTTCGTATTATTATTGCTTCCGCATTTATTTCTTGAATTCTTACTCTAGTTTGGATTCCCGACCCTGCTGCTATCAATAACTCTCGAAACGATCGGCTGGATCGTTACATTATAATAGTATATATTCATGTATATCAATGTTCACTTCCTCTAGGCATACTTTTTATCCATTGTCAATAACGATTTACAATGCAGTGACCAATTCTGTGCAGAGATAACAATACAGATTTCAACATTGATCCAAAAATCAAGAAAATCTTTTTGACAAAACTCGATGTAAAATGTTACAACATAAAATGATGAGAATTTACAACAACGATTCCCATAAATCACTTAAAATTTCAAAAAAATCTCCCTAGTACAGATGCAGGAATACAACCAAATAGCAAAGGATGAAGAGGAGGAGGCAGGGGGGGGGGGGTCATTGAATAAAGTTTGGGGAGAGAGATGGAAAGAAATCCGTATGAAAAAAGATAGTAGAGAGGGAATACCAATTTTATGAAACTACTTTCACGGTGGCTACATATTTGCATTTTTTAGGTTAAAATGTCAATATAGGCTACCAGATGCCATTAATTGAAGATTGGGCCATTCTATGCCATTTTGTTGGCTCAATTGTCATGGGGTGTCAATTTTCCTTTTGAATTTCACCCAAATTAATAAGTTACTTATGGGGATTTGTATCTATACCCAGTTTTTGGGTCACAATTTAACTTATACCCGCTTTACAAAAAAATTGCAAGCGTACCCATTTTTCGGGTAACTTCAGACATAAGGGGGCATGAAGTAGCAAGAATTTATGTCTGAAGTTTGAACTTCAGGATTTTTGGCCTGAAGTGTGACCTTATCAAAGTAAAACTTCAAACATTTTCGTCTGAAGTTTGGCCTCACTTGTAAAAGCAATCAAAAACTTCAGTTCGTAGTGCAAACTTCAGACAAATTAGTCTGAAGTTCTTCAGTTTGTGCAAACTTCAGACAAAATCAGCTTGTTATATTTGAACTTCAGATAATTTTTCCTGGCATGATACTTGCAAACTTCATATAAAATTTAACCCGGTAATGTCTGAAGTTTGGCCCTGCAGTCCCAAACTTCAGTTGATGCTTCTTCGAGTTTTGACGATAAACTCTTATTTTATTATTTACGTACTTTGTGTTGGGATGTATTAAAGTATGAGAGGCAGTGGCAAGTCTTTCTTTCTTCTTGATTTATCGCTTTGTCCAATTTAACATGTGTAACTTACAGGATAACATGTTTGAGAGAGAAAAGAAGAAGAGGAAGGAAAGAAGAGGAGGAAGAAAGGAGCGCATAGGTCGCAGGATCTGAAGTTATCAAAATTAGGATATAGATTAAATAATTTTAAAAATATGGGTATAGGTTAAACGGGGACGACCAATAGGGCTCCCCATGCAATTTTTACATTACTTATAAATCATTCGGCCCATTAATCAGAACGCTATTTTTTCCACTGGGCTTTAGCCCATTTCTCTAAGGGGAAAGTGCACGCTTAGCCACTAATAACACATGTATTTACTTTTAAGCCACTGTTTAAAATGTCTTTAGTCTTTATCCACTGCTTTAATGAACTTTAACTGCCCGGACAAAAATACCCTTCTGCTCATGTCCTTAACTTTTGAACTTAACTTCAGGACTACAAGTCCTTAACTTTTGAACTTGGAACTCTAACTTCAGGACTACATGTCCTTAACTTTTGAACTTAACTTCGGGACTTTAGGACTACATGTCCTTAACTTTTGAACTTAACTTCAGGACTTCAGGACTACATGTCCTTAACTTTTGAACTTAACTTCAGGACTTCAGGACTACATGTCCTTAACTTTTGAACTTGTAACTGTAAGTTCAGGACCAAGTGTCCTTAACTTTTGAGCTTGTTAGTCTAAGTTCAGGACCTATTGTCCTTAACTTTTGGGCTTTTTAGTCTAAGTTCAGGACCTATTGTCCTTAACTTTTAAGCTTGTTAGTCTAAGTTCAGGACTTCAGGACCTATTGTCATTAACTTTTGAACTTGTAACTGTAAGTTCAGGACCTATTGTCCTTAACTTTTGTCCAGAAGTTAAGGACATTTCAAAAACGTTTGTCCGAGAATTTCATATAGCATAATAAATAACGAGAAGAAGGTGAAAAATAGAGTAACAAACTGATGGTAAAGTTCACGGGACAAGGCATGATTCCCATGTAAAAGAGAAAACATATATCTGGAAACAATGACAGATTTTGCTTTTAGTAATAATTTTGCCGACGTTGGTCTCGTCGATCAGGTCATTCAATTCAACAAAGAATGGCGTCAGCGTAATCCATCTCTCCTTCTCTGTTTTTCACTTAGTACTTCAAGATCTAGAATTTTTCCCTGTAAACTTTTTGTGTGTCATTCTGCTTCTTCGTTTTTCAATTTGTTGTATAATGTTTTTTCATATTAATTTTAATAAAGTAGTGGCTATTTTTGCTCAGCATTAAAAATACTGGATAAAAAATAAATACCACTTTAAAACTATTTCTACTTTCTCTAATGCACCGTTTCGTACTAGTTTCAACCAATACGTATATATTTCTTGATTATTTTTTTTCACATCGCTTTTGCCAAAAAAAAAAAAATACACATCAAAATAATTCCCCAAACATCTGTACCCCCCCCCCCCCCAGCCCACACAAAATCCCTAATTCTGCGATCGGAAATCCCCAATTCACCGGCGTTGCAATGTCGACGGTGCCTTCGACGTCCGCGGCAGCTAATTCATCGTCGTCGCAGTACTCTTACTCAAACGGCACATACTTTCCGACGCCGTTTCATCTCCAACAACAACCTCCTCCTCAGCCCTACATCGGCGCTGCTCCTCCCCCCGTACAACTTCCTGGTCCTTCCGTCTATCCTGCTCCTGCTCCTATTCCGGGCGTTTACACTTTGCCTCAGTTTCAACAAGTAAATGCTCCAAATGTTAATTGCAAAAAAAGGAAGAAATAGGAAAATTATGAACTTTTATTTCTGAATTTCGGTCTTTGTATGCTGTAACGACGGGCGAAATTGCAATTGGTTGTTAATTCTTACATTTTGATTTCGTTGGAGTCACGCTAATGTCCATAGAAATTTTAATTGATTAATAACTTGTGGAGTAAGTAATTATGTAAGTCACTTGTTTTTCATTTTTGCTCCCTTTTCTAGTTATTTTTGAAAAATGTATGAGAATTTGGCGGGTATTTTGTAAAATCTTTCCTGGGAAGTTGTTGAGAGTATTTTTTTTTATAGAGTTTAGTAAGTTATATACATTACACTATCAGGTCACCTAAAGTATATCTACAAGTAAGCCTCCATAAAATAGGGCAGGTTAGCTGCTGCCACAATAGGTAAATGTGACTTGACAGTATAAATTTTTGTTACACTGACAGTATATAGAGCTTAAAATCCTTTTTATAAGGGTGGTGCCTGGGACAGCTTGCTTGCTGAGAATATCTGCGCCTATGTTAGTGTGTATTTGCATGGTAAAATATCATGACGCCAATTAGAAGCTTGTTAGTTTCGTTTTGGGAGGAGAACAGAAGAAAATCTCAATAGAAGTATTTGCACCAGGCCTTTGTACATATGTTACTTTGTATGTTAAGCTAGTGGCTTGTATTGAAAAAAGAAGGTATGTTTTGTCATGTTTGTAATGTACGTAATACTTGCGGACAGGCTCAGCAGTTATTCCAAAGAGATGCTCAGACAATCACACCTGAGGCACTTGAAAATGTGAAAGCTGCACTTGCAAGCAGCGAAATTGAGCACAAAGCTGAGGCCAAGAAGAAAGCTGTACCTCGTAAGGCAGCAGGACTAAGTTGGGAAGATCCTACTCTAGCAGAGTGGCCAGAGAGTAAGCATAATTTCCTTTTTCTTTATTTTTTCCTTGACTCGCTGTGCCTCATGGTACTAAAATCTGTTTATTTATTCTTCTGTTTTTTTTTTTTTTTGGGTGGGGGGAGGGGGGTTCTCTAGTTCTCTCTCCTCATAGTCTTTGATAGTTTTAACATCAGTTGAACTGGATTCTATCTTGAACTGAATTTCCACTAAAAAGTAAGTAAAAGTAATCAGTTATATTTCTTATTATAATCAAAAGTTAACAGTTATATTTGATTTTCAAAATGGATTCAGCTTTTCCTTCGAAACGTTTCCTATTAGAGTATGTTACCATATATACAAGGTTCAACTATAAAATATGATATTGTGTATAAGGTAATGTAGCTTGTCAGAGTAGGCGAACAATGCGTATATAAGGAGCTAATATTTATTAAGTGTCAAGGAAGTAATTTTATCTCCTCTTTTCTCTCTGCTTATTGTTTTTAGGTCGAGTACTATTCTTGAATTTTCTTGATGCACTCTCGTTTTAACATTGGAACTTTGGCGCAGAGTATGAGGAGACTCACTGAGTGAATAGGTGAATAACAGATTGGAAGGGACAAGAAATGGTGGTGAATACTGACATGATTGAAGCTGAAATCCAGGGTTAATTGTAGTTAACATGGTTATGACATATAATTGAAAAGTTTAGGATGAATTAGCCTATCTTGAATGCATAACCAATTACTAGATGCCTATAATGAGTGTTTATAAAAGGGTTTTAACTTTCTGAATAAACCAGTGCGGCTGAAAGAAGCATGAATAGCAAGTAAATATACTATATGAATTTGTCTTACTTAAGTTATGGGGCGTTTTGTGTCTTGTCTATCTAAATGCACTTCTTTTTCTGGAGGTGTTTAGAGAAGAGAATGTGCAGGAGAAAACCTGTGAGGTAATCTATCTGATCTTACATGTTTGAATATTATGCTTTACTGGCCCACTTTCATGGATTGTGGTCTTGCAAGTGATATCATTTTTTTACCAAATTATCTTTTGCTGCTGGTTTTCTGGTTACTTCCTTCCATGATGGCTGTTTGCACTTGTTTTCCTGTGGTTATTGTGTCTTTTGCTGTTACAATTGGTGCAAATCCTAGCACAGTGGAATAACTAAGTTTCCTTTTTGTATGGTGTCACAGATGATTATCGTCTATTCTGTGGTGATCTTGGGAATGAGGTGAATGATGATGTCCTATCAAAAGCCTTTTCAAGGTTTCCAACCTTTAACATGGCTAAGGTAAGCTCTATTAGATCATTTACTTTCTTTCAATAATCTTACATTTTTATGTATACATGAGCACTGGTATTTCTGGTCATGAAGGGAGAGATTTTGGTCCCCTAGAAGTTTAATTATTTTCTTCTTTTTTAATATCATATTTCTGCTTCCTGGACATTCCCGAATCTTAAAAAAGCTAGAAATCTTTATAAATGCATCGACTATTGATAGTCTGTATATGTCTATAGTGGTATGCGTGCATCGAGTTTTGAGATAGACTTCTCCTCACTTTTGACTGCTTTCAAATTGGAGTTCAATAATTTTCAATGATTGAAAATTGAAGAGAATATATTAGTAGTGTCACTGTAGGACCAATATTCCTCAAGTTGTATGTTTTTTTTTGTGTGTGTATTCTTATTTGGTTATCCCTTTTTTGGTGGGGTACACCGAATACATGGATGGTGACTTAGTTCTGTATGTGCTTGCGTGTATTTGCATAAAATGAAGAACATAAGGAGCATCTAAATGAGAAGACTCTAGATTGGTGGCATCTAATTGGGAAGATTGTAATGGTGGTGAACTGGTGATACCTTACCTCGAAGTCTAATTGTAATTTGTTTAATGCCCAAAACTGCAGTAGTTAATGCGTTATAAAAAAGTGTAGCTTAGTTATATTTCAAGATCCATCATGCTGATGTTATTATAATTCCTTTCTTTCTGCCTTGATCTGAAAAGATTAGAAAAAAATGAAGTATTTTATATTCGCCTTGCTCTCTTCGAATTTTGTTGTATAATTGTATGTTGTAGCTTGTAAGGTTCAGTAACAAAGGGATTCTGCAATGCATGTTGACAGGTTGTGAGAGACAAGCGGACTGGTAAAACCAAGGGATATGGATTTGTGAGTTTTTCCAACCCACTAGACCTTGCGGCAGCACTTAAAGAAATGAACGGTAAGCTATCTGTTAATCAAGATATGAATGTGTAGTTTCTTATTGTGCTTAAGGTACACTGGCGTAATCAATATATTAAATGACACAACTTGATAAAAGTGGGTCTGTCACTGCTAGGTGATCAGCTTTTACCTTCTTGAAGACCACTGCTTATAAATGGTATGGATGGTAGCTTTCAGTTGGATCTAACATTTTCCTAGATATACCATTTGGTTGATGCCATGTGTGGGTTTCTTTGGTCCCCCCTTTTTTGATGTCTTCATGTCAAATGATAGTGTTGATAGAGTGTCCTCTACGGGCCCCTGGTTTTTTATTTGAATGTATAATTGCCCTCCCCTAGTCCCCTCTCCTCTCTAAATAAATAAATAAAAAGGAATGGTCAAGGAAACAAGGAACAGAACTTTACTGGAAAGAAGATTTAGTACTGCTTCTGAAGTCGGTTTAGGCAAAGAAAAAAAAGGTTAAGAAAAGACAACATCAACCAAACCTGTATGAGAGAATTTCAGAAGTTTGGTTTCTTGTGGAGTTCGCAAAATGGGGATACATGAATGTTTGATGTGGCAGTTGTTTTAGTTATTGCATTGGTAATGATAATATTACACCCAGATGCCTAATAAGGTGGTAATTCATGTTTGATTTCAGGGAAGTATGTTGGAAACCGGCCGATCAAACTTCGCAAGAGTAAGTGGCAAGAGAGGATTGACTACGAAGCTCTGGAAAGTTCGAAGGTGAGGGTTTTTGCATGGCGATTGGCCTACTTATAATATTACATCTTGATAGTTGGCACTATCTAACTTCTACTTATCAAAATGGCATTAACTGACTTCTTTTTTGTGGATGTTGGATCTTGTGGCAGAACCGATCACATAAGAAACCAAAGCTAACAAAGAAGAGTATATTGCACAAGTGAGCGCCAACCATGATAATGGCTCAAGCGTCAAGATACTTGAGACGTATTTTAAATGTGTCTTAATCAATTTCTTCACCATTGTTGCTGTCCGAGAAAGCAGGGACAAATGACAGTCCTAGGACACAAATACTATTTGAACCTCTGCAATTTGTTATTTACAATGCTGTATCCATCAGTTGCTGGTTAATGTATTTCTTCCTCCTTTTAAGAGCCTCTAGGAGAGTTCTGAATGATGGAATCCTTTTGGCAACCATAGATTGGTGGATGGGGAAACTGTTGTAGTTTGGAAACTTTGGTTCGTTCAGAAGATAAATTGCAGTTTCATACTTTCATTAATGTATCAGTTGAATTGAAGGATGATGAATGTATGGTCCAATGTTTGTGCAATTAATCAACTGAAAACAACTCTTGCCAGATATAATGCCTAATATAGATGTCAATGGATAATTAAAAATTATTTTTAGGTTTCTTAAAATCGTAGGTTTTTATATAAATTTATAATTGCATCGATAATTAGGGTAGACCGAAAAAATATCGAACCATACCGAATAAATTTACATGTGAAAAACATATTTATATATTAAGTTTAAAAAAGCATTAAATTTCTCTTGGGCCTTGGAATTATGAAAAATAGTTACAAGCCAACAAGTAATTAAACTCAAAATCCTAATTTCCAAACTTATTATGCCACTCCTATTGAAACTAAATTATTTCCATCATATTCACTAGCAAGACAAAGTATTCTAGCGATTATTAGTAGCAAATTACAATGTATTGAATATGTTTCCTTTCGTATGATTTAGATTTTTTTTTTTTGAATATTTAATCTGCTTTAGACTTTATTCTTGAGTCCCAACTTGGTTTATATCTTTCCACTCGTGTGATTTATATTTTGTTTTAATCTTTGCTTAGTTCTTTTTACGTTGATGTAAAATAGTTAATGGATCTATACTCTCTGGCCATCTTTCATATTTTCTTAATTCATCACCCTTTAAACAATAAAAATGCCTAGAGAGTTTTGCTAAGTCCTATAAAAGTATGTATGTTATTGCACTCTACTTGTACTAGTGACTTTTACATGAAATTTACAAAAATACCAAAAATTGAGCAAACCGTGCCGATAACGAAGAGAAACCGACATTTGAAAAGTCTAATTTTAGTTATACACAATAGAATAACCGAAAAATTAATATGGTATAAACTTTAAAAAATAACCGGCCGAACCGAGCCGTTGACACCCTACCGACGATGACTAAGTTTTAATCCCAGTTGTGGTTCTTTTGCCTCCGTTTTGTTTTGTTTAAACTCCCATAGAGTTTGAAAGATGGTGGCTTTTTTATACAATTTTCATTCATGCGATTGTACGTCTACCTCATCATGTTTCTGTTAGGGATATAGTAGATATGTCCTAGATTCAATATCATATTTGATGATTTGAACATATTTTTGTGAACGTTATTTGATATAAAAATATATGGCATCTGATATTCTTTTTTCAAAGTTATTATTAATTGTTTGATTAACTTGATAAGGTCCTTGATTAAATCTTGAGACTTGCCATCATGATGGAGATCATGATAATGAGAGTAAAGTTTCTTATAATTTAATCTAAATTTTGTCTAGATCGTAGGATTATTAATTTGGACATTAGTAATCCGGTTAGGTCAATATTTATGTGATTGTCTTTATGGGATAAAAATTAGTTGATCTCATTAATTAAATCACATAGATAGATGATGCATATAGAGATATGATCATTGATCCAACTCATTAGATAATTCCTAATTGTTAGAATTACCATAAACTGTCAATAGGATATTCTCTTGAAGAATATAATGTAAGAGTCTCCTTTGACCCGAGATCATCATAGTAATTGACAAGTTATTTAACCTATGGACCTAAGGCGATAGTTGAAAGGATATTGGGTACGATTAAATACTTGTAGAATTAGTGATTGATCAAGATAGAATCTGTCAACTCTTGGTAATGAGTTTAAGCTCCATGTTGTCATGAATTATATACGACCAAACTAAGACCTTGGCCAGGGCAATTGAACGAAAGAAGAAAAGAGCTTCTTAGGTCATTCAATGGTCAATTATATTTGACATGATCACATAGTTGGCCGCCTATTAGGATTTGACAATTAAACCATATCCTAGGGTAACTCAGAGCTATAAGGACAGAAGGAATTACTACACTATTCTTCTACTGGTTCTTGAGAGTAAATTGTATACTTCATTCTATCCGATCGTTAAAGAGTGTTGCTAGACGCCACAGTTGATTAGTATATTAATACGATTAATTTACTACCGATTTAGTATTGAACCTATGGGGTAGCACACTAACGAGTGTTCTGATCTTTGCTAAAGGATTAATTACTGTATTATTTGATAATTAAATTAAAGAATTTAATTAGTCAAATATATTTAGTTATTAGTCCAAATGAAATATTATTATATTCTTTGCTAGCACATATGATATAATTAATATTGTGAACAAATTGAAGTTTTCTATTTGGAATATAAAATTAAATTATATCTTTGGTTAAAATATGTATATGTGATATACATAATTAGTACTTATTTTATATAAGATATGTGTTATTTGTGGCTTGAATTATTTTCTTGCATTTTTAGGAAACCCATAGTCCCTATAGGTTTAGGAAAACTCATTGTCCTAATAGATTTGGGAAAGGAAAACCTATAGTCCTTGTCAAATTGGGAAACCTTTCTCATATATGTTTGGGACCTTTTGGGATCTATGTATAGGGGTTGTAGTTGGGGATCCTTGAGATTGTATTGTGCTTTTCTTCTCATTCATAGTGGAAAACTCTCTCTGCTTTTGCCCCGAGAATTAGGCTTAGCCGAACCTCGTTAAATCCTTGTGTTGATTTTTCTTCTCTATTTGCTTTGTATGTGATTGTGTGCTAGTTAACCCACGATATTCCGCAATAATTGGTATCGGAGCAAGGTTCGTTTCTCCATATAATCTAGGGTTAAGATGTCTTCATCATCTTCAACAAAGTACGAAGTAGAGAAATTTGACAGAGGTTCTAGTTTCAGTCTATGGAAGATTAGGATGAAATCGTCCCTAGTGTTACAAGGATTATGGAAAGCAATTGATGAGGATTTTCATGAAGATATGAAAGAGACAAAGAAGGAAGACCTGAAGGAGAGGGCTTTGAGTGCGATCTTCATGAGCGTTACAGATAGCGTTCTTCGGGAAATTGCTGAAGAAACTTCTGCAGCAACGGCATGGAAGAAGCTGGAAGATCTGTATTCTAAGAAATCGCTGACAAACCGCCTCTACCTGAAAAAGAGGTTATACAATCTCCGTATGAACGAAGGTACACCTGTTAAAACTCACCTTGATGAGTTTAATTCAATTATAATGGACCTGAAGAATGTGGATATCAAAATTGAGAGTGAGGATCAGGCATTGATTGTGTTATGTTCTTTACCACAGTCTTATGATACTTTTGTCGATTCACTGCTATATGGGAAAGACATCATTTCACTAGAAGATGTTAGTAATGCACTAAAATCTAAAGAGTTGAAAAAGAGCTTTCCAGACAGCAGAATTTGAGGGCGAGGGTCTTGTGATTAGAGGAAGAACACAACAAAAGGACTTTAACAGGAAAAAGTACCGCAAGATCAAAGTCTAGAGCAAGGAAGCAACACTGTTATGAGTGCGGGGAGCAAGGTCACTACAAGAGAGATTGTCCTAAGCTAAAGGAGAAAAGAGGGAAGCAGAAAATAGATAATTCGGCAAATATTGTTAACACTGGAAATAATTCTGATGATAGCGACTATGTAAGGGAAGTTTGTGTTGTGAGTTCTAGTCATGGGCAAAATTCTTGGGTTCTTGATTCTGGTGCTACTTTCCACATGTGTCCACACAAGAATTGGTTTGCAACTTACAAATAAATGAGTGGGACTGTCTATATGGGAGATGATAATCCATTACCAGTAGAGGGGGTTGGTAACATCAAATTGAGAATGTTCGACGGAATTATCAGAAACTTTGAGTGTTGGCATGTTCCTCGGGTAAAGAGAAATTTGATTTCTCTTTCGACTTTGGATGATCAAGGGTATAAATTTCACTCCGAGAATGGAATACTTAAAGTGTGTAAAGGCTCTATGGTACTCATGAAGGGTAAACTACATTCTAAATTGTATCATCTTCAGGCCAATGTAGTTGAAGGGGAAGCTGTTGTAGCTTCTGGAAAAAGTGATCTGAATCAGTCTCAGTTGTGGCACTTGCGACTTGGCCATATTAGTAAAAATGGATTGTCTTTGTTGAGTTAGCAGAATTTGCTGAATGGGTACAAAAATCAAGTTTTAAATTTTTGTGAGCATTGTGTGTTTTGTAAACAGACAAGGGTAAAGTTCATCAAGAAGGCCGAACACAAGACCAGAGACAAGTTAGATTATATACACTCTGACTTGTGGTGTCCAAACAGAGTTCCCTCTAAGAGTGGTGCCAGGTATTTTATGACTTTGATTGATGATTACTCAAGGATGGTGTGGGTGTATTTTCTGAAAACAAAACATGAGGCATTTTCGACATTTGTTAAATGGAAGACGATGGTTGAGAGGCAGACAGAAAGAAAAGTTAAGCGTCTTCGAACTGACAATGGGTTGAATTTTGCAATTTTGAGTTCGATAATTTCTGCAGCAGGGAGGGCATAGTGAGACACCGCACTTGTGTCGGAACACCACAATAAAATGGTATTGCAGAACGTATGAATAGAACGCTTTGTGATAGGGCACGAAGCATGCTTTCACACTCATGTGTTAGCAAAGATTTTTGGGCTGAAGCAATCAATACAGCTTGTTATTTGGTCAATAGATCTCCATCCACAACTATTGAGTTCAAAACTCCTTTTGAGATATGGTCCGGTTCGCCTGCTGATTATTCAAATTTAAGGATATTTGGTTGTCCTGCTTATGCTCATGTGAGGGATGGAAAACTTGAGTCAAGGGCAAAGAATTGCATATTTCTAGGGTATGCAACTGGAGTGAAAGGTTATAGGTTGTGGTGCACAGATCAAAAGACTCCAGGGCTAATTATCAGTAGGGATGTAACATTCAACGAATCTGCCTCACTGGACAGTCAGTGGGAGAAGGCAATAGCAGAAACAGATCGTGGTGTCAGTGACCGCATAGAGCTAGAAATTGAATCTCCACTAGCTCAGCCCAGTAGTTCTAAAGTAGAGGAAGTGGAGGAGGTGCAAAATATTGATCAACCGACCGCAAAGGTTGATAAAGTAGAGGAAGTGGAGGAGGTCCAAGAAGATAATGTTGATGCACCTGCGCAACAACCCTATAGTATTGCAACAGGCAGAGAGAAGAGAGTGATCAACCGACCGCAAAGGTTTGCAAACATAGTTGATGGGAATCTTCTTGGATATACCAATCCTATGGGATTTGCTTTGGCAGTTGCAGAGATCGTTGATGCGTTTGAGTGTTGTAGCTATCCAGAAGCTATTCCGAGTATAGATTCAAATCGACGGATTAGTGCTATGGCTGAAGAGATTAAGTCTCTTAACAAGTTTAGGCGTTGCCTAGACTTGGTTGATGCGTGTGGCAATCAATAGAGCCCTTGCGAGGCTGAGGGCAAGGTAGAAAATTCAAGCCAAGGGGAAGATTTGTTATTTGTGGATTGAATTATTTCCTTTTATTTTTAGGAAACCCATAGCCCCTATAGGTTTAGGAAAACCCATTGTCCTAATAGATTTGGGAAAGGAAAACCTATAGTCCTTGTCAAATTGGGAAACCTTTCTCATATATGTTTGGGACCTATATATAGGGGTTGTAGTTGGGGATCCTTGAGATTGTATTGTGCTTTTCTTCTCATTCATAGTGGAAAACTCTCTCTGCTTTTGCCCCGAGGATTAGGTTTAGCCGAACCTCGTTAAATCCTTGTGTTGATTTTTCTTCTATATTTGCTTTGTGTGTGATTGTGTGCTAGTTAACCCACGATATTCCGCAACAATATGTTATATAAGATGTTAATAAAAAAGTTGATGGAAACTTATTAGTGAAATCCAATGTGAAATTGGATTCACGTATTAAAGTCCACAAAGGACTAGCTGCCGTCGAGGTGCATATGATCCCATTAGGAATGGGATAAAAAATTTCCAATGGAAAACTTTTTACTAAGTCTATTTTTGGAACTAGACTTGTACCCAAGGTAATTCACTACCTTAGCCAATAGAAAAAAGGTTTAGGTGATAATATAAAAGGGGTCATTGAAAAGACACTTTGTGAAAGTGTGTGATTAAAAAGGAGTTCTTTGAAGAAACTAAAAACTAAGAGATATACTCTTGACAAGAAAATCAAATTCCTTATCGCATTATTTGTTGGAGTTTTGAGAAAATTTCAGCATAAGTTTTTCGTTAAATTTGTTCGCGAGTTTCGTTGATCAAAGAGTTGATAGCAAGGATCGATCTCGGCGTGGATACGCATATAGAGTCGCACTATCGAAGAATTTTTGAAACGAGACTCTCTTCACCAGGTACGTCTTAGATCTGATCTGATATTTAAAACATTTTAAACACGAAAATAACTATCTAGGATTGATATTGTCTTCCGATGCGTGTTACGAACACCTATATGAAGGATTGCATATAGATGTTCATAACACGCATCGGAAGACAATAACAATCCTAGGAAGATCTTTTCGTGTTTAAAATCTATTTACATGTCAAAGATCGGATCTGAGACATACCTGGTGAAGAGAGCATCGTTTCAGAATTTTCTTCGATAGCGCGAAGACTCTATGCGTATCCATACCGAGACCGATCTTTGCTATCAACTCTTTGATCAATGAAACCCGCGAAAAAATTGAATGAAATATTGTGTTGAAAATTTTCTCAAAAATCTCAACCCAAAGATAGAAGATCAAGAAACACTAGGGGTGTGCCTTCGATTTATCGATTCGATTTTGACCCTTATCGATAATTACTTATCGATTATCGATTTGTACATATGCTTATCGTTATCGTTTCAATAAGGTTTCGATTTTTTCGATTTCGATTTCGATAACAAATAATCAATTCGATTTATCGATAAAGCGATTCGAATACACACCCCTAAGAAATACTTTTCTTGTAATAGTATTTTCTCTTGGCTTTTGTTGCACTCTCACTTTCACAAAGTAGTTTTTCTTCTCAAGAATTAGTGCGGCAAATTTTCTCCATCACCCTTTATATAGCAAAAAGATTTTTCAAAAATAAACTTCATGAAATTTTGTACAAAAACTCGTAATCCCATTCTCAATGATTAACGTGACTGCCGAGAATCATGGACTTTCCGTGAAGTCCAATTCCAAACATTAAAACTTTCCTATTGAAAAACACGAAAAACAAGTTTGAGTTGTCGACGTCCTACTTTCCACTAAAATTCCAAGTTGGATTGGACTTTAAGAATTAACTAATACTATTTAATATTAAAAAATATCAATCACATTCTTAATGGTTTGAGCTAATCTCAGGTCCATTTTTATTAATATATTATATGCACACTTTGTACAAATAAATATTAATTATATATATCACATATATATTTTAACCAAGAAATATAATTTACTTTTTAATTCCAAATAGAAAACTTCAATTTGCTCACAATATTAATTATAACTTCTGTGCCAGCAAAGAATATAATAATATTTTATTAGGACTAATAACTAAGTTTATTTGACTAATTAAATTCTTTAATTTAATTATCAAATAATAAATAATTAATCCCTTAGCAAAGATCAGAACACTCGTTAGTGTGCGACCCCGTAAGTTCAATAGTAAGCCGGTAGTAAATTGATCACATCAATATACTAATCAAGGGTGGCGTCTAGCAACACTCCTTAACGACCGGATAGAATGAAGTATACAATTTACTCTCAAGAACCAGTAGAAGAATAATGTAGTAATTTCTTCTGCCCTTATAGCTCTGGGTCACCCTAGGATATGGTTCAACTGTCAAATCCTAATAGGCGACCAACTATGTGTTTATGTCAAATATAATCGACCATTGAATGACCTAAGAAACCTTTTTCTTCTTTCATTCAATTGCCCTGGCCAAGGTCTTAATGTGGTCGTGTATAATTCATGACAAGATGGAGCTTAAACTCATTACCAAGAGTTGACAGATTCCATCTTGATCAATCACTAATTCTACAAGCATTTAATCATACCCAATATCCTTTCAACTTTCGCCCTAGGGCCATAGGTGTCTAGTATCAAAGTACAATAAATAACTTGTCAATTAATATGACGATCTCAGGTTAAAGGAAACTCTTACATCACATTCTTCAAGAGAATATCCTATTGACAAATTATGGTAATTCTAACAATTAGGAATTATCCAATGAGTCGGTTCAATGATCATATCTCTATATGCATCATCTATCTATGTGATCTAGTTAATGAAATCAACTAATCTTTATCCAATAAAGACGATCACATAAATATTGATCTAACCGGATTACTAGTGTCCAAATTAATAATCCTATGATCAAGAACAAATTTAGGTTAAATTATCAGAAACTTCACTCTCATTATCATGATCTCCATCACGATGACAAGTTTCAAAATGTAATCAAGGATCTTATTAAATTAATCGAGCAATTAATAATAACTATAAAAGAATATCAAATGCCATATGTATTTTATATTAAATAACGTTCATAAAAATAGGTTCAAATTATCAAATGTGAGATTGGATCTAGGGCATATCTACTATATCCCTAACATTATACGCAATCCTTCAGTTTCGACACAATCAACCATCATAGTCTCACCTGACCGCTGCTTTAGTTTGCATGGAACATAGCTAGATGAACCTCTTTAGACGTCCTCTCAATTGTCTTCATGAGGTGATACTTGCACTTGATGACTAATTTGATTATTTTGTTATAAATAGAATTGTATTTATGGTGAATGTCTATATTTAGAGAGATTTAGGGTTTATTGTTTGGTGGCTAAGTCACCCTCTTCCTATAAATAGAGGGTTCTATTCCATTGTAATTCATCCAATATCAATAAGAATTCTCTCTCTCTACTTTTCTCTGCAATACTCTTGTTCTTCATTTATTGTTTTATAACATGTTATCAGCACGAGACTCTAACCAATTGAGTAGAAGCTTTGCGATTGAGCATAATGATTGTCAATTGTCCCATGAACTTCCTTCATGATTAAATTCTGGATTTAAGGTAAGTATCTTACTTTATTTTTCTCTTTTAGATTCTTAACATTCTATAATTTGGTTTTAAATACAAGCAAAGACAATAAATATTGATTTTAACTCTAATGGAGTTTGAAAGAAACTATAACTACCCAAAGTGGTAAAATTTCTATGTCTTGCCATGATCAAAGTCATGTATGATCGAGAGGACAAGAAGTGGAATTCCGTCCCATTGAATTTGCTTCATTCTCATTCCCTTAAGAGAATGTGGTAGCAATATGTAATAAGTCTGAAAGAAGATAAAATTATTACCATGAAGGTATCAATGGAGTGGACGTGACAATAGACGAAATTATAATCATCATCATTATGGTAATGAGAATAATAAGGATTCTAAAAATAATCCTTCACTCTGTGAAAGTAATATTTGTCATCGATTTGACATGAAATTTTGTAAAGCACATATCAATGATTATGGTCCATTCATAATGTGAATGTGACAACATTTGATCTATGAATACATATTCATTCTTGGAAGAATATGAACGTGCTAGTAGTAGTAAATATACCACACACTCACCTCTAGAAGGAGGTTTGAGAGGAAATAAGAAAATAATGTTATTATTATGGCATAAATGGTCATTGGTCACGTACTTATTGTACGCCAAAATATTTTGGCATTGTGATTATTAAAAAACAACGGTAATGCAAGAAACAAATCTTGCATATAGTTTTGACCATAACCATAATGGTATAACTTTCTCTTTAAAAGAGATATTCATCATATGGATGTTGATGAATATGTGGTAGTACAAAATTAATTGAGAGCTCTAGAAAAGCCAATTATACTATTTGAACAAAATTGATTATCAATAAGACGTTGTGTTGTAGTAAGTCTCAAAGAAACTTATTGAGTTTGAAAGTATTCGCGAAAGCGGTTGGTCATACTGAGACTATAAATAAATGAAAGATTTAATATCTTCTATTACTACAACTTGTAGTGGGGTAATATGTATGTGAAAAGCTACCCACTTTATTCTCCAGTTTGTACTTGTCACGACCCAAACCGATGGGCCGCGACGGGCACCCGGTACCTTACTCAATCGAGTACCAACGTAACGTATCTTTCTTATTACATCATCATGTACACGTGACATACGGGCCTATTAGGCCAACATAATCATTTATAAACTCAAAACAAAGGCCGACAAGGCCGTACAATCTTTCACGTATACGACATATGTCTACAAGCCTCTAAGAGTACATAAATGTCATAAAGGTCGGGACAGAGTCCCGCCATACCAAACAATACACGTCTAAATCATACTAACCAAACGCACAACTCCGAAGCAAATGGAGCGCACCAACATCTTCCGCTGAGCTGATAGCCTACTTGGAGGGCTCTCGACCTGTCTATCTGGACCTGCGGGCATGAAATGCAGCGTCCCCAGGCAAAAAGGGACGTCAGTACGAAAAATTTACCGAATATGTAAGGCACATAAATAAGTACATAATAGACATGGAAGAAATATGGAGTACATGACTCAACATGTAAGTCTGAGTAACTTTGTAAATCATGAAATAATTAGAGTATCCTGCATATGTGTATGAATGTCATGTCGTGCATATGTACATGTTTCATAACATCATCAGCCTCTGAGGGCATCCCATCATATCATATCGGCCACTGTGGGCAAAATCATCAACGTATACCAGCTAATCAGGTGGTGGTGAGTATATAACGTCATAACCTTTCCCATATCCCATATACATATATATATGATAATAGGTGAATTGAACTATGATTAAGCCTCAAAAGAACCACCTTCTTGTAGAGTTTTTATTGTAAAAGTGATAGCAAAATGCTCTTATTGGTGTTTTTCATGTTTTTCAGGTTACATACAGTAGAAGAAGGCTATGGAGTGGTTTCGTATCATTTATGAAAGAAAAAGAAGCCAATCGCACCAAAGTCGCCAAATGAACCATGTGAAATACACAAACAAGGCTTGGAGGTGAAGTGTCGCGGTCCCGGCGTAACCGCGGCCGGACCGCGGCGAGCTCCTATATGAGATTCAGAGAGGCCTTTTGGCCGCGGTCCTAGCGTGGGCGCGGCCGGACCGCGACAGGCGACGAGAAATTGAAGGACTGAAGTGCAAATTCCGGAATTCTTAGCCCAAAACCCTATTTAAATACTAGAACTCGCCCAAGGGAGGCAGGGAATATTTTTAGAGAGTACTTTGGCAAGGAAAACAAGTGTGAGAGATCACCCAAAACATCATTACTCTTATTCTTCTTTATTTTTCTTGCAATTTATGATGATGAATCTTTTAGTAGTTTATTTCCCCATTGTCATGAGTAGCTAAAAACCTTAATCTAAGGTTTTGGTGGAACCCGTTGGGGATGACTTGGTTGTTTTATTAATATAATTGAATTTGGTTGTTAATCTCTAATTGTTCATCTTTGTTTTGAGTGTGGATTAGTTGAAAGGGCCCTCAATTATCCGTTCCTATTTATTATGCATCTACTTGAGAGAGAGTGCATATTTAGGTGATTGTATGAACAACATCACTCCCGGAGTATAGACGAGAGTCATAACCGAGGATGTAGGGGTTGGATTAGAGATAATGAAACCCCAGGTACAATCTAAGTGAATTGTATTGTGAAATTAGCTAGCGTAGCTTGAGAGAGTGCGTCTAGTAGATTATCATAATTACTTGAGAAAGAATTGTGATAGCTTGAGCGTTCATGATTGTTAGAGACAACTAAATCATAGTTATAAGACTATACAACCAAGGAAAGTACCAACGGGGGAAACCATTGCCTCAGACTTTATTTCTACTGTTTACACATCAAGTTTAGTTAAATTTTAGCTGTTAATTACTTTCAATCTTGAGTTGTTAGAAAATCAACCATTGTGAATCAAAAAGTTTGGGAAAACAGATTGTGTGAATTTAGTAAATCTGACAGTAGTGATTGATAGGTTAGTTCCCTGTGGTTCGACTCTGGGCAATAATACTCAGATTATATTTGCAACG
Source organism: Nicotiana attenuata (assembly GCF_001879085.1). Taxonomy (NCBI): domain Eukaryota; kingdom Viridiplantae; phylum Streptophyta; class Magnoliopsida; order Solanales; family Solanaceae; genus Nicotiana; species Nicotiana attenuata. Next base: position 761,127 of record NW_017670381.1, on the reverse strand, counting down.
CCCGCATTGTCTTTTGTGAGACTTAGTTGAGCGTGATCAAATTTTGGCGCCGTTGCCGGGGAACTAACGGTGTTATCAATTACAATTGAAATAAATACAAAAATTCTAAGTGTAGTCAGTTTTCTCTATACCAATCTTTTCATTGAAATTCTAACGTTTGAAATCTTGTGGAAAGCAGGTGTATGCCTAGAAATTCTTCGAGGACTGGAGAACTACTAGAAGGACTCTCAGGCCCCGAGAAAATATTCAGGGCATTGAACCGTGCCAACAAAGGACTTCAACAACCTCAACCAACACACCAACTCGAATTTGACATGGGTGACGTAGATAACGTCAACGGAAACATCAGGGATGAGCCAGCTGACTTAAATGTCAGAAGAGTAGCACCTCTTGTGCCCGAGGCTGCACTATATGACTGGGCACAGCCTACAGCTGATAATCTGGCCACTGCCATAGCTGTGCCCGCAATTCAAGCGGAGACATTCCAGATCACCAACAACATGTTGCATCTGCTGCAAAATAAGGGACTGTTCTCCAGGTCAAGCATTGAAGACCTGCAACAACACTTGAAAAATTTTCTGTCAATTTGCATGACCCAAAGGTAACCCAATGTAACCCCTNAAAATCGACTCACGGAGCTGCATGAGCTGGAAGAATTTAGGTATCAAGCCTTTGAAAGCACGAGGCTCTACAAGGAACGAATGAAGAAAATGCATGACAAGCACATCGTGGACAGAGACTTTAAACCCGATGACATGGTACTATTGTATAATTCACGGTTGAGATTGTTTCCGGGTAAGTTAAAGTCCCGATGGTCAGGCCATTCAGAGTGGTGCAAATTTTGCAAGTGGAGCGGTTGAGATTGAATCAAAAGACGGGATGAACAAATTCTCTGTCAATGGACAAAGGTTGAAACATTACCTTGGATCAGCTGAAGAAAAAGGGGATACAGTGGTGTCACATTTCAAAGAACCCCAATACGAGAACGAGGAGTAGGAACTCCACTATTTGCGTCGTGCCGCGACGTTAAATCAGGCGCTACGTGGGAGGCAACCCATGAATTTGTTGTAAGCGTAATGTATAACTGTATATATAAAAAAAAAGTACCAGAAAAACGCCTTGACCGCGGTCCCGGCGTAACCGCGGCCGGACCGCGGTTAAACAAGCCCTCTGAAGTTTTCCCACCGCGGTCCAAGCGTGGCCGCGGTAGGACCGCGGTCAAACCACCTCTCTGAACTTGGTCTACCGCGGTCCCAGCGTGACCGCGGTAGGACCGCGGTAGCACAGAGACGGGCCCAGTCAGGTAAGTTTTCTGAATTTTTCAATTTT
>NW_017670381.1:733093-757199 GCF_001879085.1 Nicotiana attenuata | reverse complement strand
TGTTCTTGATAACCTGCAATAACCTACATCCATGTGTTGAATAGCTTGACTGTTTGACCCTTTGCCTCCTAGAAGCACTTGAATTGTTAAAGATCATGTAAAAGTCAAAGTGTGGGGTGATAAGGGAGTAGAAAAAGGGAATCAGGAAAATACTTGAATGGTGCAATGGTAGTTTAAAAAAAATGTATATATTGAAATATAGAAGAAGGAACTTGCAAATAGGTGGTCCTAAAGTAGTGAATGACAAGAAAAGCCAGTTGCACCTAGAAAAGCGGGGGTAGCTTATGAAACAAGTGTGGAAGGATGACTGGGCTGAACATGGAAATCGGAATAAAGGAAGAATGTATTAAAAGTGCTTAGGGAGGTTAGTCACTATATCCAAATATATCCTACCCGTCCCTTAGCCTACATTACAACCAAATAAAGACCTCTTGATCTTAGACTAAAACAACTCGATTAGTAGAGTATTACACTAAGGGCAAGCTTATGGTGTATCTGTGTGGCATATGAATGTTCTTTGCTGAGAGTGAGTGAATTCTTTCTATCTAAAGTTCTTTGTGCTTGATTCTATATGTGTGGAACTTCTCTCAATTTATTGATGTGAGGGCATGTGACTCAGGAAGAAACAGCAAGTTTTCACCTCTGTAGAGTGACTAGAGTGAGCATGTGTGTGGCATGGTATTAGAGTCTGCATTTGAGGTGTGACAGTTGCACTGCTTAGGTTGTTCTTTCATAATGGCGGGTGTGACATAAAATTGGGTAACTCGTTGAGCGATTCGACCTAGAAGTGTGGTTCAACTTGCTCGAGGACGAGCAAAGCTTTAAGTGTGGGGTGTTGATAATTGGTGAATTGAACTATGATTAAGCCTTAAAAGAACCACCTTCTTGTAGAGTTTTTATTGTAATAGTGATAGCAAAATGCTCTTATTGGTGCTTTTCATATTTTTCAGGTTACATACAGTAGAAGAAGGCTATGGAGTGGTTTTGTATCATTCATGAAAGAAAAAGAAGCCAATCGTACCAAAGTCGCCAAATGAACCATGTGAAATACACAAACAAGGCCTGGAGGTGAATTGCCGCGGTCCCGGCGTAACCGCGGCCGGACCGCGGCGAGCTGCTATATGAGATTCAGAGAGGCCTTTTGGCCGCGGTCCTAGCGTGGGCTCGGCCAGACCGCGGCAGGCGACGAGAAATTGAAGGACTGAAGTGCAAATTCCGGAATTCTTAGCCCAAAACCCTATTTAAATACTAGAACTCGCCCAAGGGAGGCAGGGAATATTTTTAGAGAGTACTTTGGCAAGGAAAACAAGTGTGAGAGATCACCCAAAACATCATTACTCTTATTCTTCTTTATTTTTCTTGCAATTTATAATGATGAATCTTTTAGTAGTTTATTTCCCCATTGTCATGAGTAGCTAAAAACCTTAATCTAAGGTTTTGGTGGAACCCGTTGGGGATGACTTGGTTGCTTTATTAATATAATTGAATTTGGTTGTTTATCTCTAATTGTTCATTTATGTTTTGATTGTGGATTAGTTGAAAGAGCCCTCAATTATCCGTTCCTATTTATTATGCATCTACTTGAGAGAGAGTGCATATTTAGGTGATTGTATGAACAACATCACTCCCGGAGTATAGACGAGAGTCATAACCTAGGGTGTAGGGGTTGGATTAGAGATAACGAAACCCCGGGTGCAATCTAAGTGAATTGTATTGTGAAATTAGCTAGTGTAGCTTGACAGAGTGTGTCTAGTAGATTATCATAATTACTTGAGAAAGAATTGTGATAGCTTGAGCGTTCATGTTGTTAGAGACAACTAAATCATAGTTATAAGACATATACAACCAAGGAAAGTACCAACGGGGGAAACCATTGCCTTAGACTTTATTTCTACTGTTTACACATCAAGTTTAGTTAAATTTTAGCTGTTAATTACTTTCAATCTTTAGCTGTTAGAAAATCAACCATTGTGAATCAAAAAGTTTGGGAAAACAGATTGTGTGAATTTAGTAAATCTGACAGTAGTGATTGATAGGTTAGTTCCCTGTGGTTCGACTCTGGGCAATAATAATCAGATTATATTTGCAACGCCCGCATAGTCTTTTGTGAGACTTAGTTGAGCGTTATCAATATACATACATATATACGCGTATATAACGCCATATGGTCACGGGTCAATGCACATGAATGCAATGCATGAAAAGTACGTTAATAAAATCTTTCGAATTGCTATAAGACCATTTTGCCTTTGAGTAATATCATAAAATAAACTCTTCTCAACTTTCGTATTTTTCTGAGACCCATGAACAGATGATAAACTATTATGACACATGGAAATTCAAGAACATAGATATCTCTAATACTTCTATGAATAAAGTCATTTATGAAATTTGTGCATTTGCACGTTTCGTTCGTATCGTATGGATCATGCCGAAAAGAAAGAAGGGATAGCCTTAACATACTTGGAGTAAGAACAACTCCGATAATTATCCCGTTGGAAACCCTCGTGGATTGAACTTTGAACCCAAAAATCGGATTTAAGCTTCTGCGCTTTTGAACTTGAGGAACGAAATTGGCTTGGATTCTGGACGAATGGATTCTGCTCTAGCGTTTTTGGTTTTGAAACCAAAGACAAAATGGATGTAATCTAAATTTCAACTTGTTCCAACGTTTTTGTTGGATTTGGTTGAAGCTTCTGTTTCAAGCTTATTTGAACTTAAGAAGGAATTGCCTTTGCTCCAAACATATTTGAACTTTAAGAAGAAATTGCTTCTGCTCTTTATCGTATTTGAGCTTGAAGAATGAATTTATTTTGCTTTCTAATGTATACGACTAATATGACTAAGACTTAAATGAGTTACACGTTTCCTGCCACTAAGCATATATGACCAATTGGTCATATATTTGAATAGTCCGTCTATTACCACGTTGGGGGTGGAGATTATTAATTTTTTACCCACTAATTAGTTAACTGGGTAATGTCCTGTTACCCGATAATTAATCAATTACCCGCATAATTTAAAAATTACCACAAATTACTTAAAACTCTATTTATTTTTAAAATACTTCATATATACTTTATATATTATACTACCATGGTCATATGGTACCTTGCATGGTACTAGTTCATAATTATGGAGTATTATCGCTCGACCCGTATTTTATTCCAAATTGACCACTTTCAACGAAACTCGTTTTTTTTAATTCGTGTACCCTTTATCCTTTAGGACACTTATTTATCGCTTGAGCTCATCCCCGAGTCTACGTCAATTAATTGAAGACGAAACTTTTAACGTACGAAAACGCAAAATGTAACAGTACTACACAAACAAAAGAATGCCACAATAAAGAGAAGTTTATTGATATAAAAACCCATATCATAATAAACTTGGAGTTTATTGATAATTGCACACCTCATGGTGAAAATCTGAAGTTTATCAATATTGATAATTTATTCAGATGGCATAATTGGTTTAGCCATGTTAATTTAAGTATGATGTGCAAAAATAAAAGAGAATTCACATGGGTAAATATTAAAGAACTAGAAAGTTCTGTACGAATCTCTTATGTTGTTTGTTCTCATTAATTAATATACCAACTAAAATTGGGATTAATCCCATGAATGTTGGAAATATCAAAGGTGAATCTGGCCCATTCACTTGCCATGTATACCACATAAGATGCATATATGAGATGGTTACATGTGCGATTATTAATAACCGCAATATGGTGTTCGCGAGGTAACTTGCTCAATAATTTGACTTAGAGCATAATTTCCAGATTTTCTATTCAAGATATTTTATCTTGATAACTTGGTTTACATTACAACTGGTTTAGCAAGATGATTTATTGAGTGCCACCACGTAATAGCTAAATAATTGCTTACGAGAACAAAGTTATATATATCAGTTTGATATACGTTATATACGAAAGTATATTATTTTCTCCCATCACAAGTGGTTCAGGATCAGGAACCAAATAATTCCATCTTATTAATATTGATGTGCGTGTATATTTTGATTAACACCATAATGCACAAAGATGGGTTCCCAAAATTAAGGAAGAAAGTTAGTTTTTCTAACATAAGGGGGAGAAAGCATAAACAGTTGAGAAAAAGTTACAGTGAATGAATTATCACTTGTACATCTAGATCCTCGAATAAGATAATATGAACTTGAAGTTCATAAAAGGATAATTCATTTGCAATATATTGCAAAGCATGCCAGATGCATTTGCTGGCCCAAAGAAAGTAACTATATTCTCATTGCAAATGCTCCTATTAAGTCCTAGAAGGACAAAGTCTATGGTACGCTTAAAGCATATAGACAAATCGGTTTCAAATAAACTTCTTAATAAAGAAGATGAGCAAATGATCATAATAAAGGAGGCAAGTGATCTAGAAGATCGCATGACATAAAACTTCATAAAATCTCAGGAGAGATTCAGGTACTTGAAAATATAAATGAAGAGATCTCTATGTTATGTCTTTATAAAAAAAAGGAGGTTGGAACCAATATAAGATATTCGTCGACGACATCTATGAAAGCGCTAAGTATAGATGAGAATTTTAAGTCTGTTGAATACAGACACAAAAATATTTACCAAATAGAAGAGACACAATTCAAATAGAATTCGTTTCATATGAAAGGCATGTAGTTTTGAACATGTAGTTCAAACACTTGAAAGTATAAAGTCAATGGTATGTGCAATCAGTTTTCGATATCTTATATGTCTAGCATGACATGAAAACTTGATATGCATATAAAGTCTATTATATGGCTTATATGACTTAACAATACCTGAAGGATTTAAATTGCTTAAAGCATATAGAATTCATGGTCATGAAGTACTACATCCTCAGTGCAATTTGTGCACAAATGTATCTTGCTATAACTATATGCATGATAATATGATAGCAAGAGTTTTCACCTCTATGTGAAGATATTGAACTGACGATTTCAACAAGATCATATGAAGACAATTCATCTCCATCAAGAACGATGATTTCAAGGTGCAATATATTCATTCAAGTTAATATGCCTGATTTGTTCATCAAATCTCTACCAAAGATCTTTTGAAGATGGTGCACAAGATTGGAATGCAAATGCTTAAGGATGTGAATTGATGCTCTCATCAGGGGGAGTTAATACGCGTTGTACTCTTTTTCGCTTACAAGGTTTTGTCCCACTGGGTTTTTCTTGCAAGGTTTTTAACGAGGCAACCAAAAGGTGTATTGTTAGATATGTGTACACTCTTTTTCCTTCTCTAAAATTTTTTTCCCACTGGGTTTTATTTTAGTTAAGGTTTTAACGAGGCACATTATCTGTTGAATAGACATTCAGGGGAGTGTTATAAATAGAATTGTATTTATGGTGAATGTCTATATTTAGAGAGATTCTATGATTCATTGTTTGGTGGCTAAGTCACCCTCTCCCTATAAATAGAGGGTTCTATTCCATTGTAATTCATCCAATATCAATAAGAATTCTCTCTCTCTACTTTTCTCTGCAATACTCTTGTTCTTCATTTATCGTTTTATAATATATTTTAATTTTCTATGGTTAATTCCACATTAACATTACCTTTTATGATCTCATCTTGTAGAATATTGTACATTCACCTTTATATTACGTTATCGATTTCATTACAATTATTGGTATGATCAAGAGGTTACAAGTTCAGGACACTGAAACAATCTCTTATAGAAATATAAAGTAAGACTGCACACATAAAACTTAATACGATCTTGCCCTTTCCCATACCTAGCATGGAACTTAGTGTGTTGGATTGCCCTTTATATTATCATAATTTTTTCCTTTACATTATCATAATTATTTTACCAATTTAACTTGGTTATATAGTTAGAAGGAAAGAATAATATGTGAATTTTATACTCAATTTTTTCATGACCTCGGAAAGAGGAATCATATGCTATTCATATAATCTGTCTTGAGACATTATCGAAATATAAAAAATACAAATTTTAAATAAAAAATAGTAAAAGGTTAGGACAATATAATCTGATTGGATAATTCAATTTATGAATTGATACCAAAATATCTTTTGCTCTTTCTATGCTTAAAAACTTGAAGAAAAATAAAAAAATTCACAAATTTCTATATTCAGTATATGTAGAGAAAATTAGAAATATTCTGACCTTACTACCTTCGCAGTTTGTTACACAAAAAAAAAATAAAAAATGACAAGAATCTTATGTGTTCTTTTGACACAAGGGAGTAAAAAAATTATCATAATTCCCAAAACTGGATGAAGTTGTAAGAATATAAATATGGAAAAAGAATTAATACCAAAAAAGTTCCATATACCCGAAGTGAAAAAGGATTTATATATAATTATATCCCCAAAATATGCTAATAGTTAATATTGGTAATAAAGTAAGGTTCTTTTTTCCTTTTCATAAAAATATTGTACTTTTATATTAAAACTCAATTTTATAAAAAAAATTACATAAACCTAAATTACTAAAACTAAAATATTGGGCCTCCAAACTTAGGGAGCTTAACCGCCTCTGCCATAATCCCACTTTTTATAACATCGTTAATCCTTATATTCATAATTTGGCCCCCAAATAATCCCTCTCCTCTGTTTTTCAAGTCCGAAACCAATACCAAGTTCTCAACCACAACGAAAACTGCAGGTATGATCATGGCTTATTGCTTTATTATACTTTCTGTGTTAGCTTCTTCACCCACCCACCCCCCGCACGTAGGTGCCTAGGTAGGGTTGTCTTTTTCCTCTCTTTTTTCCACAAGCTTATGGTTTAGCATAGCATATGAGATACTACTGCTGAATTTTAGCCAAAAATTGTAATAAAAGCTGAACAAGTTTATGTTATTGAAGTAGTTAAGTGTTTCTTCGTTTAATAAGTATTAAGTTATTGGGTTTCTATAGCTGATGGGTTTTTCCCCAAAATTCAGTTTTGTTTTTTTTAAATTTTATGACGATAGTGTCCCGTCCTTGAGCCGAGGGTATATAGGAAATAGCCTCTCTACCTTCGCACGGTAGGGTAAAGTCTACATATACCTTATCTTTCCCAGATTCCACTTGTGGGATTACACTGGGTTTGTTGTTGTTGTTGTTGCTGTGTCCCATCCAGCAGACTATTTCACTTTCATGTTAGTGAATTGGTTGCTGGATAAAATATAGTTTAATTAATTAATTTAAAATATTAGCCGAGTCAGAAGCAGGCAAGGGACACCACTGGCATTAAAAAGAAAAAAGATAAAATTGGTTAGTATTGGTTCACTAAAGTAAAATTAGGAAAAACAACTACAACAAACCCAATTTAATCCCATACGTGGGGTCTGGGGAGGGTAGTGTGTAAAGACAGAGAGGCTGTTTCCAATAGACCCTCGCGAAAATTAGAAGAACATTGGGTTTTATTCAATCAATCAAAGATTTGGTTAAGGATGTAGGTTATACTAAACAAGACATTATAACAAGTACTGTCCAAAAAATATTTGTATCAACAAAATGGAGAATCGTGGGAGAATTCGTCATATTTGTTTAAAACTTTAATGAATATGAAGGACAGAAAGTGGGCTGGATTGGCGTTTTCTTTTTGGGAGACAAAAGCACTTTTTGATTGCATATACAATTTACATAGGAAAGTACAATGTAGGATTAAGTCAAATGTGTGATTTCATTTCTTTTTCTGTTCCCCTTGAGTTCTGTAGCTGATACTCATCTTTTTTCCCTGTTTTAAGTGTTTTTGACTTTTGAGTCAAGTCAAATTTGAATATTACTATGTTCTTTTTTGTAAGTGTACAGTTACTGGTTTTGGCAGCAGAGTTCTTTGATGATCTCTTTCAGATAGAGGTGCTTTAAGCGGCTACACGACGTCATTTCCGCGTGTCCTTCAATAGTTTTACTCATTCAGCCCATTAATCAGAACGCTCGTTTTTCACTGGGCTTTAGCCCATTTCTCCAGTGCACCGTTTTCGTATTTTCAAGTTTCAACCAATACTTGTATATTTCGTGATTTCTTTTTTCACATCCTCCAATCTCTTCTCATTTTCGGAAAAGAAATCACATTACAATAATTCCCCAAATTTCTGCCACCCCCCCCCCCCCACCCCACAACCAAACCACACACACACACACACAAAATCCCTAATTCACCAGAGTTGCAATGTCGACGGTGCCTTCAACGTCGGCGGGAGCTACTTCAACGTCGTCACAGTACACTTACTCAAACGGCACATACTTTCCGACACCGTTTCATCTCCAACAACAACCTCCTCCTCAGCCCTACATAGGCGCTGCTCCTCCGCCCGTTCAACTTCCCTGTCCTTCTGTCTATCCTGCTCCTGGTCCTATTCCCGGGTTTACACTTTAACTCAGTTTCAACAAGTAAGCATTTCAAATCCTCAGCAATTATTAATTGCAAAAAGAAAAGGAAAGAAAAATGAAAAAGTAATAAGTTTTTATATAAAAACTCTGTCTTTGTATGTTTTAACGATGGTGGAAGTTGCAATTGATTGTCAATCCTTACATTTTGATTTAGTTACAGTCACTCCTCCTCACACAAGGTAGGGGTAAGGTTGCGTATACCCTCCCCTCCCCAGACTCCACTTGTGAAATCATACTGGGTATGTTGTTGTTGTTGTTTGTTAGAGTCACGCCAATGTTAATAGAAAGTTTAATTGTTGTTAGGTGGTGTTGTTTGACTGCTGACGAAGTTTAAGAGAAAGAATAAAACTTGTAAAACTTGTGATCTAAAGCAACTCATAGACATTTATGTAGCTATAAATCATCTCATTAAGAGTATAATAAAAAATTAAAACTTTTAGATATAGAAAGGTGTCTTCTTCTTTGACAGACTATACATCATCTCATTGAAAGTGAAATGTGAAGTTAACTTAATTTGTCTCTAAATATAGGAAAATATCATTCTTTTTTGGACATACCAAAAAAGAAAGTGCATCACCAAGCCATAGATGTTTGTGTGGCTAGAAAATTATCTCGTTTGAGGTAAAAAATGAGAAGTTTAAAGTTGAGAGTATATATTTGTGTGTAATGCTTGTTGAGAGTATATATTTGTGTATATATGTTCATAATAAAATCATAAAATATCATGACAGCCAATTATAAGCTTGTTAGTTTCCTTTTAGGAGGATAACAGAAGAAAACCTTCATAGAAGTATTTGTGCCAGGCCTTTATACGTATGTAGCTTTGTCATGTTAAGCCAACAAGCTTATTCTGAGAAAAAGAAGGTGTATTACTATATTTGTCATGTTTGTAATGTACGTAATTCTTACGGATAGGCTCAGATGCAAATCACACCTGAAGCACTTGAAAACTTGAAAGCTGCACTTGCGAGCAGCGAAATGGAGCACAAAGCTGAGGCCAAGAAGAAAGCTGTACCTCGTAAGGCAGCAGGACAAAGTTGGGAAGATCTTACTTTGGCAGAGTGGCAAGAGAGTAAGCCTAATTTCCTCTTTTTTTCCTTGACTGGCTGTGCCTCATGTTATACGAATCTGTTTATTTATTCATCTGGCTTTTTGTGGGGATTACACTGGTTCTCTGTAGTAACTTTAGGCATCAATTGAACTGGATAGTACCTTGTGCTGAAGGGTTTTGGCATTGTGAATTTGGTTCAAAGCGACCCAAAAATTTTACAGTTTGGAATTTTGGGCAGAAGTCAAAGACTTCAGATCTGTTAGCCTAGTGTAAAGTGCTTAAAATTATTGCAAAACTCTAACAGAAAGATTTAAGTAAATCTTAGGCTATGATTTCAGGCAATGGGAATGCCTTCATTTTAGGGAGACAGACGCGATGATGATAGCTAGTGATTGTCTTGATGCTAGAATAGAGGGGAGTGAAGCAGGCCTAATATTTTGACATTGTGTACCCAGTGTTGCATTATAAAGCAATTTAGGAGTGTATTTAGAGAAAAGAATGTGCAGGAGACAAACCTGCAAAGTAATCTATCTGATTTTACATGTTTGAATAGTATGCTTTATTGGTCCACTTTCATGGATTGAGGTCTTGCAAGTGATATAATTTTCTTACCCAATTATCTTTTGCTGGTGGTTGTCTAGTCACTTCCTTTTGTATGGATGTTTGCACCTGTTTTCCCATGGTTTCTTGTGCCTTTTGCTTTTAGAATTGGTGCAAATCCTAGTATAGTGGAATAACTAAGTTTCCTGTTTGGATGGTGTCACAGATGATTATCGTCTATTCTGTGGTAATCTTGTGAATGAGGTGAATGATGATGTCCTTTCAAAAGCCTTTTCAAGGTTTCCAACCTTTAACATGGCTAAGGTATGTTCTGTTAGTTCGTTTATGTTTTCCAATAATTTTACATTTTTATGTTTTTGATTGGTATACATGAGCACTGGTATTTCTGGTCATGAAGGGAGAGATTTTTGTCACCTAGAGGTTTAATTCTTTTCTGTATTTTTGATGTCATATTTCTGCATCCTGAATATTCATGAATCTTCAGAAATCTGAATTTCCTTCTAAATGCATCAACATCTATTCATAGTTTGGGTACATCGATAGTGGTATGCATGCATCTAGTTTTGAGAGAGACTTCTCTTCACTTTTTACTGCTTTAAAATTGGAGTTCAGTAACTTCCAAAAATTGAAAATAAAGAGACCATATTAGTAGTATCATAGTGGGACCACAAATTGTAATCCTCAGGTTGTATGTTTGTGTGCGTATGTGTGTGTTCTTTTCCCTTTTCTTTTTGGTGGGGTTCATTTCAGACATGCATGTTGACTTAGTTCTGTATGTGCCTGTTTGTGTTTGCGTAAACAGAAGAACACAAGCCAGTAAAAAGGTTGATGATATGAGATATTTCCTTTTTTTGGCTGTCAAAAGCAGTGAGCATCTAATTGAGGAGATACTAGATTGGTGGCATCTAATTGAGTAGATATTAGTGGTGGTGATACCTTACCTATTCCCTGGACATAGTCCAATTGAGGAGATTCTACATTGGTGGCATCTAATTGAGAAGATAGGAGTGGTGGCGAGACACATAGCCTATTGTAATTTGTTTATTGCCCTAAAGTGCAGTAGTTATGCGTTATAAAGAAGTGTAGCTTATATTTCAAGATCCATCGTGCTGATGTTATTACTAACTTCATTCTTTCTGCCTTGACCTCAAACATTGAATAGAAGTAAAAAAGTATCTTATATTCGCCTTGCTCTCTCCGAACTTTATTGTATAATTGTATGCTGTAGCTTATAAGGTTCAATAACCAAGGGTTTCTATAATGCATGTTGACAGGTTGTGAGAGACAAGCGGACTGGTAAAACCAAGGGATATGGATTTGTGAGTTTTTCCAACCCATTAGACCCTGCTGCAGCATTTAAAGAAATGAATGGTAAGTTATCTGTTAAATCGATATTTGAATGTGTAATCTCTTATCGTGCTTGTGGGAACCAGCATAATCAATATATTAAGTGATGACACAAGTTGATAAACTGGGTCTGTCACAGGTAGATAATCAGCTTTTACCTTTTTGAACACCATCACTCATAAATGGTATGGATGGTAGTCTTCAGCTGGATCTAATATTTTCCTTGATACACTGTTTGGTTGATGGCATGTGTCGGTTTCTTTGGTCCCCCCTTTTTTGATGTCTTCACATCAAATGTTTAGCGTTGATAAAATAGTGCACTTTATTATGCCCCTGGTTTTTCTATTTGAATCTGTACTTCCCCTCCCCTATCTTCACTATACGAAAAAGAAGGAATAGTGAAGGAAACAAGTAACAGTACTCTGCTGGAAACAACATTTAGGACTGCTTTTTGAAGTCAGTTTAGGAAAAGAAAAAATAGTAAGGAAAAAGGACAACATTCAGTTTCAAAAGTAAAGAAAAGGACAACATCAACGAACTTGTATGAGATTTAGGCAGTCTGGTTTTTGTGGAGTTTGCAAATGTCTGAAGTGGCAGTTGCTTTAGTTATTGAATTGGTAATGATAATATTATACCCAGATGCCTAATGAGGTGGTAATTCATGTTGATTTCAGGGAAGTATGTCGGAAACCGTCCGATTATACTTCGCAAGAGTAAGTGGCAAGAGAGGATTGACTACAAGCTCTGGAAAGTTCAAAGGTGAGGGTTACTTGTATGATATTACATCTTGATACTTGGCATTAAAAAAAAGGGCAGCTCGGTGCACTAGGCTCCCGCTATGAGCGGGGTCCGGGGAAGGGCCGGGCCACAAGGGTCTATTGTACGGAACCTTACCTTGCATTTCTGCAAGAGGCTGTTTCCACGGCTCGAACCCGTGACCTCATGGTCACATGGTTGCAATTTTACTAGTTACGCCAAGGCTCCCCTTCGATACTTGGCATTAACTGGCTTCTAATTATCAAAAAGAGCATTAACTGACTACTTTTTTTTTTTTGTATGTTGGATCTTGTGGCAGAACCGATCACATAAGAAACCAAAGCTAGTAAAGAAGAGTATATGCACAAGTGAGCACCAACCATGATATAATGACGCAAGCAGCAAGATACTTGAGATACTTGAGCAGTTTTATGACTTAAGTTTTAATCTTGGTGGTTCCTTTACTTCCATTTTGTTATGTTATATTTGTTTAATTTGCGTAGATTTTGAAAGATTGTAGGCATTTTATGACAACTTTCGTCCACGTAATTGTAGGTCTACTTCATTATGTTTCGACAAATCAATCGTAATAGACTAATAGCCTGTTTGGCCTAGCTTAAATTAGCTTATTTTGAAAAGTATTTTTTCACAAAAGTACTTTTGGTGAGAAGCGGTTTGTGTTTGACTAATTAATTTGAAAACACTTATGAGTAGAATTAGTGTTTGTCAAGCTATGGCTGTCCAACGGGATGGGCCGGCCCGGCCAGTCCCGTCTCGTCCCGTCCCGCGTGTTGTCCCGTCCCACTTCAAGTTAAACGGGATGGGCCAATGTTGAACGGGATTTCGTCCCGTCCCGCGTCTCGCCTGTTTTTTTTTTTTTTAAATCTAGCCGTTGGGCAACGGCTTAAATTGCAAAAATAGCCGTTGCCAACGGCCAAAGACGCGCAAAACACCCCCTACCCCCCCCCCCCCTCCAAACACCCTTCAAACTTTTAATATAACTCCTAAGTTTATTAAATTACACTTTGGCCTTATTTTCTGCTATAAATACTTCACATTCTTCTTCATTTTTTTCCAACAAAAAATCGATCTTCTCTCTCAAATCTCTTACATTCTAATATTCTATCTATATTATAATCTCAATTTTGTTACTATCAAGTGATAGCTTTCAAGTTTCAAGTATTTGGGCAAATTTTTGGAGCAACTTTCAAGCTTTAAATTAATTCGTCAAGTATTTGGAGCAATATTTTGGGCAATTTCTTCAAGTTTCAATATTTAATCACGGTATACTCGTTCCATCTCCTAATTTTAATATATTTTTGCGTATCATTTTAGTGCTTAATTTTTGTGTTTACTTTACGTGTTTATTTTCGTATTTCATCTGTGTATTTAATTTTTGTGTTAGCTTTTTTAATTTAATTTCGTATTTAAATTATGGCACCTAAAAATGTATTTAGCATTTTTAAAAAAAAATAGTAAAGGTGAAAGTAGTAGTAATCCTACTAGTCCTAATCCTAACCCTTTTTCTAGAATTAGAAAACATATAGATGAAATGACTCATGTTGATGAAACTTCATTTTCCCAACCCCCGCATTTTATGATGTTAATGTCGGAGAATAACTAGATCATGAAACTTTACAACGACAATTTGACAATGATATTTTTTTTGAGGACGAAGAAAATGAGGAAGAAGAATTAGATGAAACACCCACTTTCGCAACACAAGCTCCAACTCAGAGTCAATCTCGGTCTGGAGCTTTACCCCTCTAAGGGGTAAGTTTAAGGCTGAACGTCCCAAAACATCACTTGTATGGAAATTTTTTAAGCATGATAAAGTCAATCATCGTGCTATATGTGAAAAATGTAAGCAATAATTTGCACACACAACAAGTTGTGGTACGGGGGTTTAAGTAGACACTTAAGAAAGGATCACAAATCTTTATGGATACAAGCTAACATAGAAGCCGGATAAATTATAGATCCTACCATCAGTACTGGCACTCCTAGTGGATCTGGTTCTAATCAAATTCAACAACAACTTGACCCTGCTTCTGGTCATGTTTTATGCCCCTGTAATAAAGATAGAGATCGTGAGAACTTAGCAAAAATGGTGGCTGTCTGTGGCTTACTTTTTACTTTTCCTTCTCACCCTACTTTTGTGCATTATATACAAGAAACTTATAACCCTGCTTTTCAAGGTTTTCCTAAGACCAAAGTTAGAAATGATGTTTTTAAATTTCAAACCAAATATCTTCAGTATATTCGTTGTGTATTTTTTCACTTAGATTTTAAAGTGTCTATCACATCTTATATAGGTTGTGGTCCTAATGGTTGTGATTATTTAACTGTTGCATGTCATTGGGTTGATCATCACTGGAACATGCAAAAACGTATTATTGGTTATAAATTTGTTGATTCAAAACACACTGGAGCATATATTGCAACTACTGTTCTACAAATACTTGATTTTTGTGGACTCATTGATAAAGTTTTAACTATCACTTTAGATAATGCTTCTGCTAACACAACTGCAACAAATAGCTTAAAATTTAGACTTTGTCCAATTAATCTAGCAAATTTTCATGTTAGATGTGCAGCCATATTTTTAACTTGGTTGTAAAAGATGGTCTTAATTTATTTTCTGATACTTGTAGTAAAATACAACATGCTTGTGGCTACTAATTTATTTTCTGATGCTTTAATATGCATAATGGTATCCCCGCTGATCAAATTGTTGATTCTGATTGGGATGAGATCAAAGAGCTTACTAAATTTTTAGAAAAATTTTATTATGCTATAAAACAATTTTCTAGTATATATTATCCTACTGTTACACAAATATTATGGTATATTTGTGGAATTTCTGTTGTATTTGGTAAGTATAAAATAAATCCAACTTATGCACCGGCCATTAATGAAATGATTTCAAAATTTAAAAAGTCCCAAAGTTTATTTAATTTCTACTCTACTTAACCCATCTTTAAAACTAAGAGGTGCAAAGGGACTTGTTCGTAAAATTTATGAGAATTTAGCAATTCAAGAAAATGAACAACCATTTCTCAAAGACTGCCAAGCTAGCATATATTCTTATGCTAGATCAATGTTTGATAAATATAAATCTATGGATACAACAGGTTGTGAAACTGCTACTTCTACTTCTAAGTCTAGAGCAGAAGTTTTATGGGAAGATATGGATGATATAACAGGTTTTGATTCCTCTATTGATGATGAACTTGATTCTTATCTTAATCAAGGATTGGAAAGTATTAAAGACAAAGAAGGCAAGGAACAACTTTTGTCATGGTGGAGGGAGCGTGGCAAGGCTTTTCCAACACTTTCAATAATGGCCCGAGATATCCTGGATATTCAAGTATCATCAGTAGCATCGGAGAGTGGTTTAAGCGCGGCAAGATTTCAAATTGAAGATCATAGACATGCATTAGCGGAGGGCAGTCTAGAGATTTTCGTATTATTCAGAGATTGGATTAATTCAGAAAGAAGAAATCTTGGTTTTAAAAAATTAACCACTAGGGAAGAAGAAGGATACCATGAGATACTTAGCACTGGGAGCGATGACGGCATGGAGCTCATGGAACATCAATCAACATTGCCAATTCCAGCAGAATGTCCGAGAGATATTATTGATAAGTTACAAAGAAGCTATATAGGAGCTTACAAATATTAGTATGATAATTTGTAATTGGCTACTAAGAGGCCTAGTTCAAACAGAACCCTTCCTAGAAGGTGGCTGCGTAGATTAGGTGCCCTTCAAAAGAATTATATTTGTATTTGAGATTTGAAAGTTCTATTAATAAAATAAAAGGCTCTAAGCGTTGGATTTTTTTTATGAATTGTCTTAGTTACTTAATACTTTGAAATTATATTAAATAAATTATAACTCTATTATAAATTTATAATTACTAGAATATTTCATTACAAGTCTTTTGTTTTAACATTTTATAATTCTTTGCTTAGTTTTCTAATTTTCGTTTTAACATTTAAGTTTATTAAATAAGTCAAAAATCTAGCCGTTGCAAACTTTAAAAACATAGTATTTTTCAGAAAATTAGACGTTTTTTTTCATTAAAAAAATTACACTTAAGGCCCACGAATCCGTCCCGTCCCATCCCGTCCCATCCCGTTTGTTAGCAGAACGGGATGGGCCGATCGTTTCGTCCCGATTGTCCCGTCTCGTCCCGCTTAAATATCGTCCCGTCCCGTCCCGTCCCGTTCGACAGCCATAGGTCAAGATAGAAAAAAGTGCTTTTAAGTATATTTTTCTCAAAAGTGTTTTTCGAAAGTGCTTCTGTTTTCAACATTGTTTATGCTTCTACTCAACAACATTTTTTTTTTCTTCTAAAAACTTGGCCAGACATTTCAACTTTGAAAAAAATAAAAAAAAGTACTTTAAGCCTTGAAGAAGCTTGGCCAAATACACTACAATAGTACTTCACCGACTAGTACCATAGATGGCATTAATGCTTTGTGTAATTATCCAGTGGATTCAAGCCCTGCTTCTCCCTTCCCCCTCCCCCCGTTCCTACCGTCCAAAACAGGACTATGGAGTATAGCCAAGTGGTAAGGCATCGATTTTTGGTACCGGCGTGCAAATGTTCGAATCCTTTTACTCCAGATTATGAACACTCGATCGGATCTGTCAAGAACGAGCTGACGACTACAAGGAAGCAGTTGACTGCAGTCCCTGAGCATGCAAGCCAAAAAAAAAGTTTGACAGTGTACTAATGTTCCCTAGTTTGTATAAATAAAAAGTCTCCCTTGTTCAAAAAAAAAAAGGGCCTAGTACATCGGTTTGTGTTGAACAAGAGTTGAACATTTTCAGCATTTATCTACTTGCACTTATGTCTAATATGTCATCTTTAATCTTTATGGTTAGATGTCTAAAATGTACATTTTTATTTGATTTGCTCTTTAGACTGAATAAGCTACATTTTCCCAATGTTCAACTGGAAAGAAGTACCCACAATAAGAGTAGTTAAAATTAAATTTGGAGCTAAATTCTCTAAATATAATTTACAGAATAAATGAAAAAACTTTAAAATTTCATGAAGAAATACGCTTAGCTTAAAAATTCACGAAGGGAAACTTGAAATGCCAACATTTATATTTACTAGTATCTATGAACGTGCGTTGCACACTAATAATGATATGTGATGATTTAAATAGTTATTTATATGAAGGAGCAATAAAATTTAATTAATAAAAAAAATTTATGTATAATAACACAACAATCATCTAAATGCCCAAAATATTATAAAATTAGCATAACACATGAATTTAAAATAAAGGACATCATCAAAACTTACTCAAATAATTAATTTTGTCATGTTAGTTAGATAATTATGTATTATAGTTTAAAAGTATTTAATGCGATGATATCTTAATGAACACTTCTTTGTGGACAATATTTTTTGTGTATTGATCACGCCCAACTATGCCTTATAAAAAGGACAATGCGGTCGTTGCAAATATAATCCGGTTTACAAGTCCGGAGTCGAATCCCACAGAGAACTAAGGTTTAGCTACAGCTGTTCACTATCACCAAGAAGACAAGCTTGAACAATTCCTAACTTATAGATATTAAGATTCTTGTGTTTAACTACTTAACTAACAAATTAAAATAGTAAATTAACAACTAAAGATATTGAGGGCTAGAGAAAAGATTAAGGAGGTCTAGAGTTATGATTTTCCCAATTGTCGGAATCCTTCCCGCTATGTCTTCTATAATTTCGCCTAAGTATTCTCTACCGATCATGAGCACTCTTATTACCGTAAATCTCTCCCGAGTAATTACGATAATTTACTAGACGCACTCTCCCGAGCTACGCTAGCTGGCTTTTAATACAGCTCACTTCAGATCGCACCCAAGGCTTCGTTATCCCTAATCCCACCTTTAAACCCTCGGTTATTGATCTCTTATATACTCTGGGAGTGGTGTTGTTCAACAATTACCTAAATATGCACTCTCTCCCGAGTTATGCATACTAAATAGGCACAGCTAATTGAGAGCTCTTCAACCAACCACAATATAAACGTAGTTGAACAAATAGAGAAAAGCTATGGCTCAATTATATAAAAACATAACAAGAATTTATCCTACAAAAGGTTCTATCAAAACTCTAGATAACAAATTAGCTATTCATAATAGTATGTAAAACTACAATACTAAAAGTCATAACCAACAATGAAAAATAGGAAGAGGAAGGAAAAACTCGTAGAAGAATTCTCCGCCTTGCTTCCAATGTGTTCTTGCCTCCAAGGGTGTTGTCTAACCCTAAAGTAGTGTCTCTCCGCCTCCTTAGGTCTAATTTGTGTCCAAAATATGTCCCCTTCTTGTTCTTGGCCGGCCTCCTTTGTTTTATATAGGGTTTAGGACTTAAAATCCCATGTTTTACACTTTAGCCCCTGAAATTTACGCTTCCCACCGCGGTTTCACCGCGATCGCGGTGGAACCGCGGCCAAACGTCCTCGCGGATTCTTCATTCTTCAGAAACTGCCTTCCACCGCGGTTCTGCCGCGGTTCTGCCGCGGTCGCGGCAAAACCGCGATTTTTCACCCTGTTCCGTTTGGAATTTGGAAAAACGTAAAACATGAAAGTTTTAGCCCTTTGAGTTAGCTTTCCAACCATATATTGTGGAGCCCAAATGGATTTCTGAGCAAAAAGTTATGTCTATTTTACTAGACAGTGCGCAATATGCCTCCTCAAGTCTTCGTTCGTACTTAATTATCAAATTTGACCCCCGAACACGATCCCGGCTTAATTCCTTGAGCTTTTACTCAGACTTCAAAGCTTCAAATCACTTAAATTCATTCCATAACATCTATATAGCTCGGAATCACACCTACAAGGCATAAAACACACAATTAGTGCAAAACACTAGCGATTAAAGCGCAAACTCAATTAAAGTGCAGTAAATTCGAGTGTAATAAGCGACTAAAATATGCAATTATAGCCTATCATCATGTATGTTTCCTCCTAATGCTTTGGTTGCTCCGCCTTAACCAGAACTCTTGTTGTCGATCTTGATATCCCGTGCAACATACAGTTGTTCGTGCAAGAACACATATTGCGGTAAATATTGTTCAATATTTAGGATGTTTGTCCTTGAGCTTTATTTATTATATTTGCAAAACATAAACATACTAAAAATTATTTTCACACAATTGCGGTAAATATTGTTCAATATTTAGGATGTTTGTCCTTGAGCTTTATTTATTATAGTTGCAAAACATAAACATACTAAAAATTATTTTCACACAAATTTAAAAAGATATTCTTAGTTTTGGAAGACGAAAGTTGAATACAGGGATAAGAATATACTTAGATGCACATTGACCAGTATCATAATTTTTGCATGTATAACGTTATTGTCAAAGCTTTTATATACCATCTGTGTGCTATTATATAAGCTATTCAGCGTATTTAAGTTTTTCAGTAGCATGATGGGCATACTTTTCTTCAAAATCAACATATATACAATGGAAGATCAACTTAATCTATTATATATACGTTGACACTCGCATACGAAAGACATAATAAACTTGACAACAAACATGTATGATAGAAAGCCGTTTGGCATTAAAGTATTTAAGTATTCTTCTTAGAAGTAATTATTGGTATCATTTTCTGTTGAATCAAAAACAGAAAAATATTTTATTTTTACTATAAAATTTTGCAATCAATCTTTTATTTAGTTGATCAACATATCCATTTCTGTTAGTTAAGATATCTTATTAGTTTTATCATGCGATTTGCACAAATTGCGTTTTAATCTAGTAATAGAAATATTTCTCCTATTAAATTCACTATTATTACCATTGTGATTGATAGCCAAGTGTTCAGAAAGATGTCACGATCCGAATTTTTCATCCTCGGGAGTCGTGATGGCGCCTACTAGTGAAAGCTAGGCAAGCCAAACAACTGAATTTAATTACCTTCGTTCCATTTTAAATCCGTTAACAATTAAGAACCAACAGTTAATGAACGCCATAATTTAATAGGCGGAAGACTAAATTTCAAGTTGTAATAATGCTGCCAATATCAATCCATAACAATTTACCCAAGACTGGTGTCACAACTTCACAGACTGTCTAAGAGTATTACAAATAAAGGTCTGAAAGAAATAATACAAACTGTCTCTGGAAATACAAGAAGAAACGGGAATAATAGCTAGAAGGAGATGCGAAGGCCTGCGGACGCCTGCAGGACTACCTCGGGTCGCCTGATGAATGCAAAACAGCTATCTCACTGCGGTCCGAGATCTACAACAATGGGATCTGCACAAAAGAGTGCAGAGTGTAGTATCAGCACAACCGACCCCATGTGCTGGTAAGTGACGAGGCTAGGACCAGACTACCAAATAAACTTGTGCAGTTAAATCATATACAGCAAAAAAATGAAGCAAAAATGTACAGTCAAGGATGGGAGGGGGAAACATGCTGCGGGGAAACAACAAACGATAACAGGAAATCAGCAGGTAAACACAAGGAACACCATAACTAAATTTTCAACGAGAATCAGAAATCAAACAAGTGCACGGCATCACCCTTCGTGCTTTTACTCTCATCCTCACCACAGAAATCAATATAAACTGCACGGCGTCACCCTTCGTGCTTTTACTCTCATCCTCACCATAAAATTAATATAATCGGCACGAAATGGTATATCGTGCGGCACGGCATCACCCTTCGTGCTTTACACTCTTCCTCACAAAATTTATATACGGCATCACCCTCCGTGCTTTAACACTCTCTCACCAAAACAATGCACGGCATCACCCTTTCGTGCTTTACACTCTTCCTCACCCAAACAACAATCACAAACAATAAGGGCAAGAAAATAAATGAATCACAATAAAATCCCGTCAAGGGAACAATAGCAAAGCAACAACATCCCGGCAAGGGAGCAATATCAAAAACCACAACATTCCGGCAAGGGAGCAATACCATAATCCTCTTCTCTTTTTCACATTTATTTCACAACTCGATTCATAACTTGAGCCAATGCTCTACAAGGTTTAATTGTCAATTACTCTTTCACAATTCACTTCACAACTTGAGCCAACGCTCCTCAATGTTCAAATATTACCATTTCTTCCACAAACTTTGCCCAACAATAGAAATCATCACAAAAGGGCATAAACAATACAAACGGAGTCATAATAATCATAATATAAGACTCACGGGAATGCTTGACACTAACGTATAGATACTCGTCACCATGCCTATACGTCGTACTCAACAAATAACACATAGCAAATAGGACACGACTCCTAATCCCTCAAGCTAAGGTTAGACCAAACACTTACCTCGATGCCTCGAACACAATTCAAGCCTCAACTATCGCTTTACCTCTTGATTCTACCACCAATTCGCTCGTATCTAGCCACACGTTACTTAATTATATCAATAAATGCTAAATGAATCAATTCTAATGCATGGAAAAAAAATTCTAAATTTTTTCCCAAAAGTCAAAAATCGACCCCGGGCCCACATGGTTAAAACCCGAGGTTCGGACCAAAACCCGATTACCATTCACCCACGAACTCAAATATACAATTTATTTTGAAATCGGACCTCAAATCGAGGTCCAAATCCCCAAATTTTGAAAAACCTAGGTTCTACCCAAAACACCCAATTTCCCCTATGAAAACCTTTGATTTTGAGTTGAAATCATGTGAAAAGATGTTAAAGATTGAAGAAAATGAGTTAGAAATAACTTACAATCGATTTGGAGAAGAAATTGCCTTTGAAAAATCGCCCAAGAGTGTTTTGGTTTTGAAAGGGTGTGAAAAAATGGTTGAAATGCATCTAAGTTATAAATTTACAGGTCTCTGAGACTTTTGCATTTGCGAATAAAATGTCGCATTTGCGACCAAGTCAGATTTCCGGTCTTCTTCGCATTTGCGATAGACCTTTCGCAAATGCGAGATCGCATTTGCGATAGAAGAGTCGCATTTGCGACTAAGGCTACAACTGGAGGCATCGCATTTGCGATGGCTACCTCGCATTTGCGAGGTAATGCTGGCCTGGGCTCTTTCGCATTTGCGACATAGCCTTCGCATTTGCGAGCCAGGCTTCGCAAATGCGAAGCCTACAGGCCTGCAATATACCAGTTAAAATCTGCAACATCCTAAGTCCAAATTTCACTCCGTGGCCTATCCAAAACTCAGCCGAGCCCTCGGGGCTCCAAACCAAATATGCACACTAACCCAAAAACATCATACGGACTTACTCGTGCATTGAAATAACCAAAATAACATCAACAATTATGAATTTAGCATCAAAATCATGAAATCACTTAAGAACATCAAATTTTCTAATTTTTCTCAAATAAGGTCCGATTCACGTCATTTCAAGTCCGTTTCTTACCAAATTTTACATACTTAACTTAAATCACATATAAGACCTGTATCGGGCTCCGAAACCAAAATACGGGCCCGATACCATCAAATTTCAAACACATCTCATTTCTCAAAACTCATATATTTTCCAGAAAATAATTTTCTTTAAAAATTCATTTCTCGGGCTTGGGACCTCGGAATTTGATTCCGGGCATACGCCCAAGTCCCATATTTTCCTACGAATCCTCCGGGACCATCAAATTACGGGTCCGGATCCGGGTCCGGGTCCGAGTCTGTTTGCCCAAAATGTTGACTAAAGTCAACCATAATCAAATTTTAACTCTAGAAATTTCTATTTCTCATATTTTCACATAGAAGGCTTTTCGGATATAGGTCCGGACCACACACAAAAATTGAGGTGAGGTAAAAAGGAGGTTTTTAGGCATCGGGACACTGAATTGGTTTCTAAAACAAGTGATGAATTTTTGGGTCATCACAAAAGAACCACATCATCTTTTATTGGATGCTCTCATTCGTTTCCGACACGAAGCAAGAAGACACTGAATACTGGATCAGTTCTTATTTTATATTTCTTGTCAGTTGAATCTTTTTCATTTGAGGTCAAAAGTATAACTTTGGCAAGCTAGTTTTTACGGTCTCTACTTTTGTCGATTTTGGAACTACTGGCAGTACTTGATATAAATTACCTCCTAAATCATTAATTTTTCACCAAATGGTTCATTAATATCGAATATATCTCTAGAACTCTGTTTGACAATTAACCATAAGTGCTTCATCTAATATTATCGATTTTGCTTTCCTTATAAATTTAGCATCATTGCTCTGCTTTGATATATTTGTGATGGTTATTTAAGTTGTTTGAAGAAGTATATCAAATCTAAAGTGGGTGGCCTCACAATAAAATCGTTGTTCGTACACCACTTGCTATTATTGCTGACAGTGTCATGCTTCTTGATATGATATTTGCAAGTAATGCATGACATAAAAATATTATTTCTATTCCGCCGGAGGCATCTACAAAGTAATCCTGTTATAGTAGAGTCGACTCTTTATAATATAGTCTTGAAAGCTTGTTCTTGTTTTGAATTTAGCTTTGATTGTGCTTCTTCAGATACTTGTGTAACATTTTGATTCTTAATAATATATCAAGCTTTTTTTTTTTTGTGTTCTAACGCTCTTTTTATGGAATAAATTTATGCATCCTAAGAATTTTTTTGAATTGGATTCTCTTGCTAAATAATTAATTAAAAGATTTAGTTATTTGATTTTAACATAAAAATAATTTATTCTATATTGATACAGATCTTAATATTAGTTCATCTCTTGTTTTGAATATTTAATCTTGGTTATAATTTTATCCATCATAAATTTTCTTTTCAAAGAGTAAAAGATTGATATGACATTTCACTTTTAGATCCTTATGTCTCTAGAATCATTAGTGGTATTGACTCTTACCAACCATTTTTTTTCTCTTTCTCACACATTTATATTCTTAAATATTTTCTTAGTTGTTTTTAATAATTAGGCATTTTTTAATATTATACGAAAAATTAATAAAAAAATATTATTTGAGTAGGAAAATAGTTCAGTCATAATATAAAAATATTTTATCGTGGGGTATCCCCCCCCCCCCCC
>NW_017670381.1:698041-733073 GCF_001879085.1 Nicotiana attenuata | reverse complement strand
CCCCTCAATTTTAACTCTTTATGTCATCCAATCATTATTACATTTAATTTTTTTATTGGATATTGAAGTGGTAATGTATTAGCAATACAGAGGATTACATATTTTTAATAAGAATTTAATAGACAAATTTTATTAATTTTAAAATATTAAATATTAAAAATTAGCATAGAAGTTATTGTACTCCAAAAATAAGTACAGTTACGCCATTTCCCTATGAGTTCTTCCATTTAATATTTTAGGGTTATTTTGGTATATTACTAAAGTATTTATGCTTTTATAATAATATAGGCTCTCCTTTTTTCTAAATGAATTTGAAAAATATAATACATTCTCAAATTAAATTAGTTACAGGACATTATAATATGTTTTTAAATTAAATTAATAATAGAAATATTTAAGAAGTATATCCTAAAAGTAACAAGATTACATGACTGGAAGTATTTACTTGTTCAATTTTATTTGAGTTAGAAAGCCGGAAAATAATTATATTAATAGGATTCCTAAAGGTAATCATGTAGGATTCCTAGCGTGTAGTATTATGAGGGTGTTTGGCTAAGCTTATAAGCTGGTCAAACTGGCTTATAAGCACTTTTTGGCTTATCTACGCGTTTGGTAAAATTAAAAGTGCTTATAAGTTAATGCTTATAAGCCAAAAATAAGCCAAAAGTCATAAGTTGGTCTCCCCCAACTTATCGAATTTCAGCTTATAAGCAGTTTAAGTTTGACCAAAATATTTACTATTCTATCCCTAAAATACTTCTTTTTAAAACAAAACTCTTCGTATACCTAGTTCTTCAGTTGCATATTATGAATTTCAGCACTTTTATCCAAACACATAACTGCTTATTTTTTAAATCAGCTTCAGCACTAAAAAGTGCTTTTCAACACCTAATGCTTATCAGCTACTCTAAATCAGCTAAGTCAAACAGGCTCTATGTCCTAAAACTAATAGGATTATAAGGCTACTATCTAGAATTTCGGTTATGTCCTTTTATAATGAGTTATTATGCTTAATGCTATAAGGTTATTTTGGTAAACCGACATTGTATTCATGCTTTTATAATAATATAGATACAGATAGATATAAATATAGATATAGATATAGATAGAAGGGCATTTCTCAAATCACCGAGGCACCTAGTAGCGCAAAGAGCGACGCGACAAAATCTAACAAAAAATTGTTCTTATAGCATGTAAAATAAATAATGAAGTATACTCCATCTTTAAGCATTTTGAAGAATTACTTCTCAGTTCTCAAGCACGGTATTAATGCTATAGAAAAAGGATATTATTCATATTCTTGAACACCTTTTCTAAAGTTATATAATCATAATTATTTTACATAGACTTTCCTTGTATTTAAAGTGCTCTTTTTTTTGTGTGTTTAAATATGAGGTGAAAAAACTCAAAAAATAAAATGAGGTGAAAAAAAAGTTAATCCTCTTTAGAATGCCATCATTTACTAAGTAGGCGTTTGGACATAAGAATTGTAAAATTTTAAAAAATGGTGAAAAAAAATTTCAAGTGAAAATGGTATTTGAAATTTAGAGTTGTGTTTGGACATAAATTTTAAGTTTGGGTTGTTTTTGAAGTTTTGTGAGTGCTTTGAGTGAAAATTTTGAAAAACAGCCTTTTGGAATTTTTCAAATTTTCGAAAATTTCCAAAATGCATCTTCAGATAATAATTGGAAAATTTATGAACAAACGCTGATTTCGAAAAACAGTAAAAAAAATTGAAAAAAGGAAAAAAAATTTATGTCCAAACGGGCTCTAAATATGTAATTTTTTACTCATTTCTTTCATGTCCTTCAAGCTTATTTACTTTTTACCTTTAAGGTACCAAAGTTCTTATTAAGTCGGAAAGAGGAGTCAATATGCAAATTTCTAAAAACTTCAACCCTAGTTATTAACGTCCCACTATCCTACTTTATAAACCAACCTCGTTAATCCTTATATTCATAGTTTTGCCCCCAAATAATCCCTCTCCTCTGTTTTTCAAGTCCGAAACCAATTCCAAATACTCAAACCACAACACAGGAAACACTGCAGGTACCTTCATGGCTTATTGCTTTCATATACTTTCACTTTATTCGGTTTTTCTTTCTAATTTTGTTTTTTTCACAAGCTTCTGGGTTGGAATATCAGATATTACTATTGAATTGTTAGCCAAAGATTGTAATAAAAGCTGAACAAGTTTTGTTATTTAAGTAGTTAAGTGTTTCTTTGTTTAATATTAAGTTCTTGGGTTTCTAGAGTGATGGGTTTTCCCCAAAAATTAGTTTTTTGCTGACCAGCTTGGCTAACCAACTCGAAATTCAGTTATTCTTAGGGGTCGTTTGGTTTGAAAATAAGTTATGTTGGGATTAGTTATACTGGTAGTATTTCTTATTGACTGTTTGGTATGTTGTATTAATCCTGGAATTGTCAATTTTATTGCTTTATATTAGGATAACTTATCATGAGATTAGTATTCTACCCTCTGGTAGGTGGGATAACTTATCCCTCGATTAGTAACCAGACAAGGGATAAGGCGGTACTAAATTTTTGTCCCAGGATTATTTTTGCTTATCCATCATACCAAACGATGCTTAGTGAATTGGTTGTTGGATATTGTATAGTTAATTAAATTGGTGAGCATTGTTTCACTAAACGAAAGATAGAAATACATTTGGTTTTATTGAAGCAATGAAAGATTTGGTTAAGGATGAAAGTTGTACTAATAAACAAGACGTTGGCCTGGTGGCAATAGACTTGAGCCTTGGGGTTTGCTCCCTTTCAAGGTCTCAAAGTTTGAAACCCGTTGGGTGCAAACAATTTCTGAGGGCCATCGGACTGGGTAAAAACCTGAATTAACCGTGGTGCACTTGCGGGAAACTCCTTGCCGAGGGCCTGTGCACCCCCCGGGAATAGTCGGGGCTCTTGGAGACTCGGACACCCGGTGCAAATCAAAAAAAATAAACAAGACATTATAAAACTACTACCCAAATAATATTCATATCAGTCAGAATGGAGACAACAACGACAAACACAGTAGTTTTGCCACAAGTGGGGTCTGGGGAAGGTAAGATGTACGCAGCCTTACCCCTATCCCTGGAAGGGCAGAGAGGTTGTTTCCGATAGACCCCCTGGACTCAATAATATCACTCAGAATGGAGAATCGTGGGAATTCATCTTTTTACCATAAAGATTTTATGCTATTATTATTGAGTTCGTGGGGTCTATTGGAAGCAGCCTCTCTACCTTCGTAAGGTAGGGGTAAGGTTTGCCTACACTGTAACCTCCCCAGAGCCACTTTGTGGGATTATATTGGGTTTGTTGTTGTTGTAGTTGCTTTGTGTGGTTATATATAGTAGTAATGCAAGAGTTGCTTACTTTAGTGCTAGGTATGCGAGTTAGTTCTTCATTTTGTTTAAGGAAGCCAAGAAAGTGGGCTGAATTGACTTGTTTTTTGGGAAGACAAAAGCACTTTTTGATTGGTGTAAAATGTACATAGGAAAGTAAAATAACAAATTAGATTAAATGTGTGATTTCATTGCCTTTATTTGTTCCTGTTGAGCAAATGTTTTTGTGAGATATGTTACTGTATCATGTTTAGAACGATTGCCTGGGTGTTATGTGAGCAAATGTTTCTTACTAAAGTTACTATTTTGTGTTTTGAATGCAATGGCCTCAAATAGAGCTAATGGTTAAAGAGGATTCATAGCGCAGGCTCTAACTAGTTTGGAATTGACATGTGATTGTTTGGGTGATGTTACTATATTCCATTTGACTTCCTTAATAGTGTTGGGTGAATTTTCTTATGGAGTTCCTTAGTTGATACTCATTTAATTACTGTTCTTGTCAAGTGTTTTGACTTTTGAGTCAAGTCAAATTTGGATATGAAATTCTTTTTTTCTTAGTGTACACTGTACAGTTACTGGTTTTGACAGCAGAGTTCTTTGATGATCTCTTTCACATATAAGATTTATGTATTGTCGGATGTTTTTCCCTGATAAAAGGTGTTGAAGATAAATGCTGTCAAGTTTCAACCTCCTCCACCAAAAAATTGCCTTGCTTTTGATGTTCTCTGTTTGGTTTATATTCAGTAGACGTTTTGTCCTCTTACGTCCCCACCCACCTTCTTACCTTTTTCAGTTGACAAGACTGCCATCTGTGGTCCGTCTCTTTTTTCAAGTTTGTCTAAGATTGCACCTCACCTTGAAGAATTCAAGTTTAGCTGCACATATGCCGCTGCAATCCTGCGTACTTCTAATTTGCAGAAAGAACACAGTAGTTTCTGAAGAAATGCTCTTTCTCTCTTGAACGTTGGTGTTATCGTGAAGAAAGCAATGGCTTATACACTAGTCCCAAAACTGTTGATTGAAGCTCCTGCACTGCACATACAGAACTCAAGCTCCAGCCGAATGGACCTCCAAACTGGGAGCAATCTGTCCTTGCTAATAAAAACTCCAGATGTTCTGTTAAGAAATCCATTTAGCGGTAACTTTAGTTGCCAATCTTCTCAGCAGTGGCAGGGAGCTCTTGGTTCAGGAAAAACTGGTTCGATTTTATTCTGTAGAAGCAAGCAGGGAAGTGTCTGCCTTGATAGAGTTAAAGAGGGTAATGCTGGGAGCTTAGATAGAATTGTTGACAAGAGATCAAATGAGCAACATTTAAAGAAACTTTCTAGTTCCTTAAGGTTGACCTTAGATGGACCGTTGGTTGAAAATGATGAGACAACTAACAACAAAGTCCTTAAAAGTTTTTGCAGTCATGGAAAGTTGCTTGAAGCATCAAAATTGGTTGACCTTATGACTCGTCGAAACCAAATTCCAGACTGCCCTTCTTGCGTAAACTTGATCAGGGGCCTCGTCAATGCTGGGCAGACAGGCAAAGCTGCCAATGTTCTAGAAATCATGGTTATGTCTGGTGGGACTCCAGATATTATCACATACAATATGTTAATCAGTGGTCTCTGTAGAAAAGGGCTTTTGAATTCTGCCATTGGTTTCTTGGACTATATGAGCTTTAGCGGTTGCCCTCCCGATGTTATCACTTATAATACTATACTGCGTGCTATGTTTGACCGTAGTAAATACGATCAAGCCATTCAGTTTTGGAAGGATCAGTTAAGAAAAGGATGTCCTCCTTATTCGATCACCAGTACAATTCTGGTTGAATTAGTCTGCAAACATTGTGGTATTATACGTGCTCTTGAGGTAATGGAGGATTTGGCAGTTGAGGGATGTTCTCCAGATCTTGTGACCTTTAATTCCATGGTAAATTTTGCTTCTAAGCAAGGGAACTTTGAAGATTCAGCTTTACTAATCTATTATCTTTTGTCACATGGCCTTGAGCCCAATGATGTGACGTACAATACTCTTCTCCATTCCCTTTCAACCTATGGATGTTGGAACGAGGTAGATGAGATTCTTTCGGTTATGAATGAAACTTCACATCCTCCTAGTGTTGTGACATACAATATTTTAATCAATGGTTTGTGCAAGCATGGGCTTCTGGATCGTGCAATTGATTCTTTTACTCAGATGGTCTCCCAAAACTGTTTACCCGACATAATAACCTATAATACACTTCTACGTGCTCTTTGTAAGGAGGCAATGGTGGATGAGGCCGTCCAAATTCTTCACTGTTTAAGTGATAGCAGCTGTTCTCCTAGTATAATCACTTACAACATAGTCATTGATGGCCTTGCAAAGAATGGTTTGATGGAGAAAGCGATGGAATTATACCATCGGATGGAAAAGGATGGCATTTGTCCTGATGATGTTACATATAGATGTCTAATTTGGGGTTTCTGTCGAGCAGATCTTATTGAAGAAGCTGTAGAATTACTAAAAGAGATGGGTAATAGCAGACGCAGGGTCAGAGATAATTGTTATAGATTTATTATTCACAGGTTATGTCAAAACGGTAAACTGGACTCTGCAAAACAAGTGTTGAAGATGATGATATCAAGTCGGCACAAGGTTAATTCATCCGTCTTTTCCACTATAGTTGCAGGAATAGCTGGTGCAGGTATGAATGAAGCAGCTATGGAATTGCGGGAAAAGTTGATGGAATGGAAAATTCTCAAGGAATAGAGATTTTCAGATTAAACAGAGTATCCTTAACTCGGTCAAGGGCACAGCTGGTACAGATATGAACAAAGCAGCAGCACAGAAACGCAGAAAAAGTTGAGGGAATGGAAAATCTCTAGGAATAGAGAAAGAGTACCCTTATCTCAGCTCTTTACATCATTGGACATATCACCTCAGCACAAATGGAATGTACTCCTTTAGTAGGTTTCTTTCCATTTCCTTTATCTGTTCTAATTTGTGCGCGGTAAAATTTTTGACCCTCTCCTGTACCTGCTTGTCAGAGTTTTGGCTAGCATCTGTAATCTAGTTCCTATGGCGACTTCTTTAATTGCGGTATAATTCCTCTCTATACAGGAAATGCTGTAACTGTGGTTCAGTGCATACAAGGCCTATTTTATCAGGTGCCATGAGTATATCTAGGTGACCATAGGTTATAGTACAATGCCCTTGTGGAATTTCCGAATGATGTTGTTATTCTAAAGATTTACATTCTTCTAACATCTTAAGTTCCAAAGTTTTTATCTCTTCTTTGTGTAGCTTTTCTAGCTATCATTGAGTTCATATACCTATGCATTTCTTGAGCTTATTTCTTTTTTCATGAATTATTTATGCTAGGACCCTTACAAGAATGTCACTCACCATGCCTTTCTCCGGCCAATTTCGTTTTACACCAGTGGTGAAGCCAGAAAATTCAATAAGGATGTTCAAAATTTGGACACCCTTTGCTAGTGGGCTGGGCAAGGGTGTTTAAAGTCTATGTTTTGAGCACTAACAAGTAATAGTTTACCCTATAGGCCTATACACATTATAATTTTTCGGCGAAGGGTATTCAGTTGACCACCCTTGATCACACACAATCGCCCCTGTTTATTTGACTGTTGGAAAAGAGACAATGTAAATAATCAAAACTACAACAACAACAACTACCCAGTATACTCTATTTATTCCATTTTATATAGAATTCTTTCCTTTTAGTTAGTTTGTCATATTTTCGGATTATTCTTATTTTGTTCTTACTGTCATAGCTTGTTCAAATCTACTTGGATATAAAAGTTTACAAATTTTTCTTTTTAGTGTGTTGTATTTTCATATTATTCTCATTTTACCTTTATTGATATGACTTGTCAAATCTACTTGAATATTAATTAATGTTCACCTTTTTTCTACTTTAAGGGTGTGTTTGGTATAGTGCTGTATTGTGGGCCGGTCTGGGACCGGGACCGGACCGGGCCCGCTGTCTTAACGGGCTAAACGGTCCCGGCGGGCCGGTCCCTGATGGTGTAGAAAGCCCGTGGCGGGCTGGTCCCTTGCATGAGGCCCACGAGACCGGGACCGCTAAGCCCGGGACCGGCAGGCGGTCCTGGGCCGGTTCAACCGGGCCTAACGGTCCTAACGGGCTCCAACGGCTCTTTTCTGAAAAGGAATTTTTTTATTTTTTTTAAAAGACCAGCGGTCAGATTTTAAAATCTAGCCGTTGGCCTTTAATTTTCAACCGTTTGGAACTTTAAAAAATAGCCATTTGGCCCCCAAACTTTATTTTAATCCCGAACTTTATATAATTACACTTTTTTCCAATTCTCAACTATAAATACCCCCTCATTCTTTCATTTTTACTCACCAATTCATCAATCTATCTCAATCTCTCTCAATCTATATCTAATTTCTCTTCTATAATTGCTTATTTTATTATTGCAATTTCGTGAAAAATTGTGAAGTTGGTGAATTGAAGTATTCAAGTCTTCGAGTCTTCAACGATTTTCAATTTTCAAGAAGTTGTTCGGCAATTCGGTAAACTCGTTCCAACTCTTAAGTTTTAAGAATATATTTTTGTGTGTTTAGTTTGCATAATTGTAATTAATATGGCATTTTCTTTGAAAAAAATGTTTGGTGGTAAGGGAAAAGCTAAAATTGGTGAAAGTAGTCTCCAACCTACTAACCTTCCCCCGACTCCCCGACCCAGACCTATTACCCGTCCTGCTGCTCCTATTATTCTTGATAGTGATAACCCTTGTTTTTAATTTTTCGATAGTGAATTTTGCCATAATGTTGCACAAGGTGAACAATTAAATGAAGAAGTTATGAATGTTCTTTATCCTAATCAAACTATCTTAGAAAATGATGAGGAAAATGAGGATGTAGATGAAACCCAACCGGATTTAGATGATACACCTACTAGTCCTGTTAATAACCCAACTGATGCCCCGCCCGACCCACCTGTAGAAACCCCTAGTTTTAATAGACAACCTTCTAAACGCCTAGAAACATCAATAGTTTGAAATTTTTTTACTCAAGTAAGAGAACAAAATAAGGCCGTAGCGGTACGGGTAGTTTGGCTAGGCACATACAAACACACTCTAGAGATAAAGTTAAATATTTACAAATGAAAGCGCAGCAAGAGGGGACAAGTGTAGATACTGCGGTTAACCCTAGTACAGGTTCAAATCTAGTTCGACCAGGAATTAACACTGTGACCGGTGGTATTTTATATTACGATCCTAATAAAGATCGTGAAGAATTAGCAAAGATGGTTACCGTTATGTGCTTACCATATACTTTTCCTTCTAACCTTAATTTTGTGCATTATATTAGAAAAGTTTTTAATCCTACTTAGTGGCCTCGCGCAACAGTTAAGAGCGATATTTATAAATATAAACATGAATATGAACAATATTTGCGGTATTTATTTACTCATATAACTAATCGGATTTCTATTACTACTGATATTGGTAGAAGTAATAATGACTGTGATTATCTAACTGCTTCGCCCGGAAGCGGTGATGAACAAGCTTCTTTTCCGCCACCACCAACGGAACCTCCTCCGAACCTTGAAGGATTTATGAGATTTGTTAGAGATAGAATGTAGATTATGGTGTAACTTGTAGTTTGGCATATCTTCTTTAGTTTTTTTTCCTTTTAATGGTGGTATTAGTACCTTGTTGTGCTCATTCCATTGGGGGGAAGAAGACTAAGAAAGATATGCCATTTTTGGTAATAAAAATTATAAGACATGCCCTTGAATATCTCTTTGCAATATTTTTTTGTCTTTAACTTGCTATTATTTATAAGATATGTTATATATACATAACATACAATATATACTACAAGAAAATATATAAGGGAATATATATACATAACATACAATATATACTACAAGAAAATATATAAGGGAATATATATACATAACATACTATATATACTACAAGAAAATATATAAGGGGATATATATACATAACATACAATATATACTACAAGAAATATATAAGGGAATATATATACATAACATACTATATATAGTATACTATACTAGTATACTATACTAGTATACTATATATATTATATATACATGATGAAGTAGTACTATATATACTACAAAATAAGATTTTTCAAAATGAGGGCCCCACCCCCAATGACCACCAACGGTCATATTGCACAAATAGCCGTTTTTTTTTCAATTTACAAAACTAACCTTCTCTAACACTATAAGTACCCCCCTCCCTCTTCTTCATTTCAATACTCAATACTCATTTCTCAATCTAAATTTCTCTCAATCTCTCAATCTCCAATTTTCAAGACTTCAAGTCTCAATCTCAATTTTCAAGTTAAATCATGCCTCGTTCGGAAAGAGTGCGCTTATTTGTTTCGCAATACTATGAAGTGCTTGAAGAAAATGAAGAAGGCCAAATATTAAAGTGCAAGAACTGTGGAAGAGTCTTAAATTTTCGTTCAGGGTGTACCACAGGCATTTTAAGGAGGCATATAAAGTATTGTGTTGAGGGTATTTATCCGCAAATTCGTCTTTAAGATTTTTCAACAATTTGTGTTATTTTAAAATTATTAGACGTATTTATGCTTCATGTTGTACTTTGTTATTAATTTATTATGCATGCCAATTTAGTTTTACTATTGATTTGTTATTTTACATTTTCGTCAAACACTTTAATAATTAGATTTCTATATTATATATACTACATATATTTATATAGCCATGCATAAGAGCAATTTATATATATACATACACATATGGTTTACAAGAAATTGCCTTAAATAAAAAAAATTAAAAAAAAGCCCGTTAGGCCCGCTAAGCCCACGAGCCCGGCCCATTTAGCCCAGGACCATATGGGCTTAGGCCCGTTACAGGCTGGTCCTACCCGTTGAGCCCACGAAGCCCGGGACCGCGAAGCCCGGGACCGCCAGAGCCCGGGACCGCTAAGCCCAGGCCCGTTTAGCCCGGCCCGTTTAGCCCATTTAGGCCCGGGCCCAGCCCACCATACAGCCTTAAATAAAACTCCGAGGCAGATTGATGAGATATTGCAATTCAAGCAGAAACCGACTGAGACTTTGCAAGAGACCTGGGAGAGGTTTAAGGGTTCGGATCAGATGTTGGGACAGAGATTTTATATGGGTTTGGCTGACAGTCTGAAGGCCAATGTAGATGCTTCAGCTAGGGGTGCATTCTTGAGCAAAACTTTCACAGAGTGCAAGATTCTTCTAGACAAGATGTCTCAAAATTCAGGTTGGATGACGAGAGACACAACACTCACTCCAATGATGCATTTTGTCGCTCTTGACCCAAACAACACACACGCAGAAAACATAGCCACTCTTATGACCCAGATGAGCTTGCTGACAAAGAAAATCGATGAGATGGGTACAAAATAGGTGCACATTGTAGATACTACAAATTGAGGCTTGTGCACTCCTTGCATAAACCAGTCATATATGTGCTCGTGGAGTGGAGAGAATGACAACTAGGGATTCACAGCACACATGAATTATGTCAATAATTTTGGAGGTCAGAGGCAAGGTGGGCAGTAATGGGGACCAATAGCAAACCAGCAGTACAGACCGAACCAGCCATAGCACAACCCCAATCCAGGAGGAGCACGACCACAAGGCCAAGTCATACCTTACCAAAGGCAACATGGCTATAATCAGCAACACCAGCAACACTTGACCTACCAACCACCTCAACAGCAGCAGGATAGTAACATGATTGAAATCAGGGGTATGCTTCAACAACTTGTTGGGACAAATGGAAAGATGCAAGAGAAGTTAGCTGCACATGATTCAGCAATCAAAGGCACTGAAACTCAATTGGGACAACTATCTATGGCCTTAAAAAATCGCCCACAAGGAACATTGCCTGCAGATATACGAACGTTAATCCAAAGGAGCAGAACCTGAATCAACTCATGGCAGTGAGTCTCAGAAATGGGAGAGATCTAGACAACGAGCAAGAAGTTTCTCAATCCTAAGGCTGGCATCCGATCCGGGCCCGGTCCCAAACGGGCTTCGTGGGCTGAGCTCAAACGGTCTAGGCTCAAACGGACCCGGTCTTCGTGGGTCGGGCTTAAATGGACCTGGGCATCATGAGCTTTTGGGTGTAACCAGACCGGGACCGGGGCCGTGTAGTAATGGTCCCGGGCTATGTGGGTCGGGCCCGGGCCCAAACGGGCCTAGACTATTCTTTTTAATTTTTTTTACCTAAGGCAATTTCTTGTAAATTATATAGCTTATATATGTGTATATATATATATATATATATACATATATATATATATATATATATATATAGGATATGGGAAAAAGGTTATGGCGNTATATTTATATAGCCATGCATAAGAGCAATTTATATATATACATACACATATGGTTTACAAGAAATTGCCTTAAATAAAAAAAATTTAAAAAAAAAGCCCTGAAATAAAAAAAAAAAACCCCCCGTTAGGCCCGCTAAGCCCACGAGCCCGGCCCATTTAGCCCAGGACCATATGGGCTTAGGCCCGTCACGGGCTGGTCCTACCCGTTGAGCCCACGAAGCCCGAGACCGCGAAGCCCAGGACCGCTAAGCCCAGGCCCGTTTAGCCCGGCCCGTTTAGCCCATTTAGGCCCGGGCCCGACCCACCATACAGCCTTAGTTTGGTATGAAGGAAAATATTTTCCGAAAAATGTTTCCAATTTTCCCATGTTTGGTTGGCTTAAATATTTTGGAAAATATTTTTCTTATCAACTCATTTTCCTTCAACTGGAGGAAAATGTTTTCCTTATCAAGAGAATGGAAAACATTTTCCAAAACTCCTTCTCAACCTTCCCCACCCTATCCCCCAACCCACCTCCACACCCCCACACCCACCCACCCAAACTCCACCTCTCTCCAAAAAGAATTTTTTTTTAAGATTTCTAGTTTTTTTTCCGTCACCACCCACTCTGCTATTCCCCGCCAAACCCACCCTCACTCGCCCCTCCTACCCAACCCTACCCCCCCCCCCCCCCCCCGTGCAAAAAAATATTTTTTTTATATATATTTTTAATTTTAATTTTTTCATCTGTCGGTTTACAGGTTCGAAATTTTACAAGTTCCAAAGTTATGAGTTTAGAGGTTTATGTGTTTGAAAGTTTACGGGTTTAGAAATTATAAAGTTTACGGGTTCGAAAGTTCGCAGTTTTTACGTAAAAAAGTAAAGCAACACATTAGTTGCTTTGGGTTGTGCCGATTTTTAGAGACTTGGGTAAGGGGGTGGGGGGCGGGGGGTGAGGAGAGTTGCATAAAAAATATTTTCCTAAAAGAAATATTTTCTACTCTCTAACCAAACAATAGAAAATATTTTCCAGAAAATGTTTTCCACTCACCAACTAAACAAGGGAAGATAAATGATAAAACCACTCATTTTCCATGAAAAACATTTTCCTTCATACCAAACACACCCTAAATGTCCCTAGTTAAACATCAGTCGCATCAAATAGAGCGGATTAGGGTGTATCTTTTTGCGTTATTATTAAATCTCATAGACGTTCTTACTTCTTAGTGGGCATTTGGACATAAGAATTGTGAAATTCCGGAAAAAAATTATAAATAAAAAAAAATTCAAGTAAAAATGGGTATTAGAAAATTAAAGTTGTGTTTGGACATAGTTAACCCATTTGGAGCTGTTTTTGATTTATTGTGAGCGGTTTGAAATGAAAATTTTGAAAAATAATTTTTTAGAATTTTTCAAATTTCGAAAAGAACTTCAAGTGATATTTGAAAATTTTATGGCCAAACATTTACTCCGAAAAAAGTAAAAAAAAAATCTGAAAAAAGTGAATTCTTTATTATGGCCAAACGGGCCCTTAGTTTAATCCTGCAAATTTGAGTGCTCACTAGATAAATAAGTAGACTCACAGATTGTCTAGAATAAAATGTCTTACTTATAAGCTAGACTTAGGTAATGTACGTTTTAAGTTAATAGAAATTATAAAAGATACTTAGTATATAGTCCAAGAAAGGGAAAAAAATATGTTATGACTGTAGTATGTAGCATAGAATATGAGTGGGCAGAAACTGCAATTGCAAACCCTTAGGTTGCATGGTTCCGCATTAAGTACTTTCGATGCGGGGTATAACCTATAATATGTTGAGGAGGCATCAATCAATTAACAGTTTATTTTTTCAGCGACAACACAGTCCAAAGCAATATTGTTTGTTGTCAAAAAGCACCAGATTTGGCCACATATTAGAGAGGTATTTTCCTCTAACGAACACTATGTAAAAACTGCAGATAAAGAAGCCTGACATCTTTTATTACTGTCAATGATATACAAGTATTGAACATTGCTCGGACTGTACGAGTAAGGGCAGCTTCGGTGCTGTGTGTGGGGTCCTGGGAAGGGCCAGACCACAAGGGTCTATTGTACGCAGTCTTACCTTACATTTCATTTCTCCAAGAGGCTGTTTCCACAGCTCGAACTCGTGACCTCAACTTTACCAATTACGCCAAGCCTTCCCTTCCAGTACTATCTTTATAAACATCAGATATAGGAAATGTTTTTCTCAAACGTTGAACTGATTCTTTTGAAATAGCATTCTTCTGATAAAGAGAGTTAGCAGCCTCCATTGCTTGAACTCTCCATCCTGAAAAACCAATACCTTCTATTAACAGAATGTACGTCGTTTCATTTGGCCGACGCCCTTTGTCTACCATTACTCTTAACACTTCAATCGCCTCGTCAACTCTATGAGCTTTACACAATCCAAGAAGCAGAATGTTATAAGTAATCACAGTAGGTGGAAAACCATTCCCTTCCATATCTCCTAACAAGTCAAGCGCCTCGTTCACTAATCCGTCTCTGCATAAACATGATATTAGCGAATTATAAGTAATCTCATCAGGATCAATCCCTTTTTCTATCATCTCCGAAACCAATCTCAACGCCCTAGCTCTATCTCCGTTATTCCATAACGCGCTCATCATTGTATTATAAGTACTCACATCAGGTGGACAGCCTATTTCCGCGAGCTTCTCAAATACTTCCATTGCTTCGTCGGCTTTCCCTTTCTTACACATTGTAGAAAGTATAGTGTTGTAGTTCACTATATCAGGCAAGCAACCATTCGAAATCATATAGTCGAGGAACTTAATAGCCAAATCTAATCTCCCTCCTTTACAAAATGCAGAAATCAATGGATCATAAGTGAAAGTATCTGGTGTTAATCCCTTATCCATCATTATCTTCAACAAGTTGATCGCCTCGTCTAATTTCCCATCTCTACACAAAGAACTCATCAAAATGCTATAAGTAACCACATTTGGTTCACACCCTGCAGAAAACATCTCGTTCACTAACTTCTCTCCATCGCTCCATTTCCCCTTATGCAATAACGCCCTTAACAATATATTATAAGAAATCACAT
Organism: Nicotiana attenuata; assembly: GCF_001879085.1. Classification (NCBI taxonomy): domain Eukaryota; kingdom Viridiplantae; phylum Streptophyta; class Magnoliopsida; order Solanales; family Solanaceae; genus Nicotiana; species Nicotiana attenuata. The sequence goes on along the minus strand of NW_017670381.1, from coordinate 718,325 downwards.
CCGGTTTGCAACCCTTAGATGGCAAACTCCTAACAAACTCATAAGCTTGATCCATCATCTTTTCTCTACACATTCCCCTTATAATTGCATTATAAGTATACATATCAGGTTGAAGCCCTATCGATAACATCTCATCAAGAAGCTTCATTGCTTCATGAATTCCGCCTTCAAGAATCGTTGCCTCTATCAAGATTGTATATGTAATAACTGTAGGCTTACAATTTCTTTCTTCTTTTAACTGATCCAACAATTTCAATGCTAACCCTAATTTCCCCCTATCACAAAGACTTCCAATCAAGATATTATAAGTAACAGCATCCGGAGGAAATCCGTGGGATTTCATCCGATTCAACACCTTATTCGCCTCTTCAATTTTATTCATTTTGCAGAATCCACTAATAAGAGCATTATATGCAAATACATCAGGTTCACCAAATTCCTCTAAAATCTGCATAACTTTTAATGCTTTGTCCGAATTTTTCGAGTGGCAAAATCCCTTAATAAGCTTAGTACAAAGAATAACATCTGGTTTATAACCATTATTCTTCACTTTGCAATCAAGAAGATACAATGTTTCATCATATTTGCCAACTTTACATGACCAATTTAACACTTTCAAAATATTTGTTGCTTTCAAATCATTGGATTGTTGTACATAGGCATGTCTATTTTCAGTAGAAACTTTAACCCTTTGGTTATTTCTAGGCTTTACTTTACTAAATTCATGGCTATTACATCTAACAATAGAAGTGTGCTTTTGAGATTGAGATATTGGCTTTAGGTTATTGGAGAAAAAGAGACAATGAGGAAAAATCTCAGCTGAAATAATTCGAGTCATTTGGTTAGTATTATTAAGTATTTAATTCAAATGTTACAGTCTATTGGTACAATAGGTGTGCGTTCAATTCTCACTGTACTTCTTTCCGTTCGTGATCTTTTCAATGTAATGGAGAAATGATCTTGAACTGAATTATAAAAGAGAAAGATGTACCTGTTAATCTTGTTTGTAGAGTGAGAAAATGAGCATAAATAAACCATGAAAATATGAAGGTATGGAAAATATTAGCAGTTGAAGTTGAGGTGTTGGTACTATTTTTGTAGAAATCTAGTTATAGATTCTTATTGGATAACATAGTAAGTTTAGATAAGGCCACGTAACTGGTTAACCCATTGGATAAACCGGGTCGGTCTAGTTTGTGGCTTTGCACTTTTTGAAGTTCACTATAAGGTCCACTTCTTGGGTTAATTTTTTTTTTAAATATTGAGCCACATTTTTTTTCAATGACGACGGTGTGTGGGCCAGCTTGCACACACCTCGATTATTTCATCGGTCATTTGCTACCTCCTAAGTACCAAATAATTCTGCCCACCAAAGCTTAAGCAGTTGAAAAGAAATCGCCTAATTTTTTTCGTGCCCGGCGTGTTTCTCCTTTCCTCTTTAGCCACAGATTCACATGATAAAATTCCGGACAAAGGAAATTTGAGTGATCTCAGTACTCTATAATTTTTTAAAATTGTACTCCCTCCGGTCCAAAATAAGTGATTTTTTGGATGTTTTTCACACAAATTAAGAAATCCACCTTTTAGCATTAATTAGCAATGGAATTGACCATATTAACCTTTACTATCTCACATAAACACTCCTAACACATATTCCAACACCATTTACTTCAAGGACAATGTATGAAAAAAATAATTAATTCATTCTTGAAATCTGGAAAAATCACTTATTTTGGACCACAAGAAAAAGGCCAAAAAATCACTTATTTTGGACCGGAGGAAGTGTGTTTTTTTATTGAACAAGTGCTCAACCTTGTATGGAAGTCGAGAACTATAAAGTACATGCAGATTTATTATTTAAATTTAATAGGTTCCACCTTAAAGTATTTAATACGGACTCTTTATACTTTAACATTGTGGTTTCAAGTTTAATATTTACTAAAATTTTAGTGATAACATATAAATCTATGTCTCGTTTCAAAAATATTTGGTCCGGATGAATCCGTCGCAAAAAAACTATATCCACCGTGACTATCCACCAATCCACTAATATCATTTCCACTAAGCCATGTTAGCTAATTAGTCAACCATACCACTATATTATCATCCGTTGAATTACAACTTGTTGCTTATTTTTATATTATACCTAAAAGTTGTACTAGATAATTATTTCCTTGAATTAACAATAGGCAAATATGTAATGCATATTTGTAGTAGATTCATGACGAACAGTGGCGGACCCAGGATTTTTATCAAGCGGGTTTAAAATGCAAAGAAGCAAATATACAAAGAGGTCAACAAAAACTATATATTAATAAAATATATTATTACAACTGTCCTCTACGAGTTTTCATTTCCTGAAACGTATTCATAATAGTCTCATCAGAAATGGTGTTAAATATTTTTCTTTCTACATAAGGTACCAAACAACCGCTCATGAATTCGTCATTCATTCGATTTCGCAATTCACTCTTGATCAACTTCATCGCCGAGAAAGTTCTTTCAATTGTAGCAGTGGCAACTGGTAGAAGCAAAGCAAATTTCAGAAAGCGAAACACAAATGGATAATTCAAATGCTTCTTTGTCTTAACTAGTGTTTCAGAAAGATCAACAAGTCCTTGTAGGTTTTAGAACCTTTCATCAAAATCACAAACATCAACAACATAAGTTTCAAGTTGATTCTTGAGCATAACCATTATATTCTCATCAAAATCGTCCGGATACAATTCAGCCATCATCAATATCTTGTTTATGTCAAAACTGGAAAATGAATCAACTGGATTTAAGCAAGCTACTCTAACAAGCAAGTTCGTTGTCACCCTATTAAAACGAGTATTGAGTTCTTGAACTTGCCAATCAATAATCTTAAAAAATATATCAACACGATAGTGATGTAAAATAACATAATCAGCAACTTTACGTCGAGATCTTCCGGAGTTAACATAGAAGTCAACAAAGTTTGGTATCAAAATATTATACTTGACACAAAATGCAGACACCTTATCAATAGTAAACCCCATTCTTCTTCTCTTAGCTTTTGCAATCGTTTCTTTGCCACTTCAACAAGTAGAATAGCATTTTCAATATCTTGCTCCTTTTTTCGTAAGGATGTATTAAGCTCGTTTGTGATCCCCAAAACATCTCTCATTAGGTACAACATGAAAGCAACCTCAAATGTTTGACAAGTGCTAAAATATCCCTTTGCCTTAGCTCTTTCTTCTGAAGCCCGGGCATCAACAACGATAGTATCAAGAACATCAATAATTGAGCCAAACGGAAAATAAAGTTCTTAAAAGATTTGTACTGCAAACCCCAACGAGTATCGGCAGCTCTGGCAATTACAAGTAACAATACAAACAATAAGCTGCATCTTCTATCACACTGTACTCCAACCAATTACGATATTCATCAAACCATTTAGGATTGAAACGATGCTTTAAGCCCGAAAAAATCTCTTTGAGGAAACTTATGATATCGGGTTGGTAAGGACCTCTTCGGAGATATTCTCTTCTAATCTCATCACGCTCATTTGGATGATAATCTCTAATGGGTATTCTCTCCTTTGGATCAGTCGGTAAAGAATCGCGATCTATTCCTTGTCTTTGTCTTTTAGAGGATTGAGGTTTCTCTTCTAATTGGTTCAAATTTTGTTCCACGGGAGTAGCAATTGGAGAGGATGAACTTGGTTGTGGCAACTTGGAAGATAATGGAGAGTAAAATCTCTTCATTGTAACACAAGCTGGATTACCAAATTAGAATTAGAATTAGAAGAATAATTTTGTATATGTTTAACCTTAAATTTAAACTAGAAGAATTAATGTGGCCGAAGACAACCCAACTAAATATCACTCATCAGATTACAGAACTTTGCGATAAAACTTTCATCCATGGATAATAGCAAAGGTGAAACATGACAGTGAGAATTTCTTATATCATCACCTTAGACATACAATAATAGGCAATTGTTTAAATAGTAATCCTAATTTGATAGTCTAATAAAAATGCAATCAGTATTCTAATATAATCGGTTAAAATACATTGATGTGTAAAAATTCATTGTGTTTAAGTATAATCAGTTTCAACATTTCTTGCTTGAGAAGACTTTTTATACGTTCATTACATTAAAACTGAAAAGGGATTTGTTACTCAAAAACAACAACAACAAGCCGAAAGTTTTCATAACCAAAGAGAAAAAGTGCTTAATTTCTCAATATAAGCAAATTTATTACTCTCAATTTCTCAGCCAAAACCCACTAAAACAATCTGAATTTTTTTCCAAAGCATAAATTACAAAAATCTGCAATATAAATAAGTGAGAAACCTGATAGTGACAATTGACGGGCTAACGGCGAGAGACGGAGAGAGCCGACCCAACGAGAAGCGACAGTGGCTTATGGCTAATGGAGGAGACGACTATGAAGCAATGTTCTTTGAAATTGAACTAAAACAAAGAGAAGAAAGCACATAGAGGTGAAGAAAATTTATTGGGATTAAATCTTTATGCAAAAGAGGAATAAATACTACAAATTAAAAATCTAGAATTGGTTCTTATTGATCACCTGAACTATTAGTTAGATACCTAGATGAAGCCCTTTGTATTTGAGGGAGATGACCTTCTCGGCAGGGGCTAACGGAGGAGGCGATTCTCATGGAAATTGACGAGAGAGAGAGAGAGGGAGAGAGAGAGAGAGAGAGAGAGAATGAGAGAGAGAGGCATCGAGGGAGATTAGAGATTCTGATCGTTTTCTGATTTGGGGAATTGGGGGATATTTTATAAAAACATAAAACGGCGTCGTTTTTATGGGAAAAGAGACCTATATTAAAAAAAATAAAAATAGAGGTCATACATGACTAGCTGGTTTTGAACTCAGGATCGTGTGGAAAATTTGAACCCTCTTTACCAGCAGGCTAGGCAATTTAGTTGTTTGAAGCGGGTTTAAATTAATCTTTAAACCTTTACTTTTTTGAAGACAGAAAAAATATACCTATATACACAGTGTTATTTTTCAACGAAGCGGGTTCATATGAACCCTCTTGACTCCATTTGGGTCCACCCCTGATGACGAACCATATATATACCATATAATACAATTGCACCTTATACTAAAAAAAGTTAAAAGATAAACAAAGCAACAAAGAAAAAGAACTAGTTCGAAATCAAGCGAGAGAATAAAATTCTATAGCAACTTCTCCCACAATACGAAGAAATGCTAGAATGCACGAGTTCATGCCATTCAAAATAAGACTCATAATAAAATACCAAATTGGCTTAGTCATTAGCTAATGAATTAGTCTTCCCATGGATGAGCAATAAGGATCACCAGTTTCTAGCCTAGATCTGGCAAATATGGTTAACATTACCATTCTGATGAGATAAAGACCCTCCAGCTTACAACACATAAACTACACTAGAATAACCAATTTGTAAGACAACTTATCGTCACCCCCTGTCCCAAGCTTTTTGAAAACTATTGAGAATTTTTCACACCTCGGCTCTAATGGATGTGAAAACCTCAGTTATGATTGAAAAATCACCAAGCCATTTACCACGAGAAACACCCAAAACAACTATGACATTTCCAATTGAAGTCTCATTCGAAAAGCATCATGAAAAAAGAAGATTTATATGGACTATATCCATTAATTGAGACTATGTTTTAATCATATTGTAAGTTACATGGAGTTTCTGGCTTTCTGCTTTTTGATGGTACCATTAAATATGAAAAACTTATAACACTTTTTATTTTTATTTTGTATAAGTTTAACTGAGATGAATTTAAATGGAGGATCATGAACAATGAGGGCCAAGTTTGTTCATAATTGAGGTTTAATTATTATTTTTGGGGGAGAAAGATAGAGAATGTGCACCCAAGAATGTAACTTAGTGGTCAACGAAGTGGCAGGAGAACTATGAAGTCTCGTATTTAAATTTCAATAATGAAAAAAAGATATTAGGTGATTTCTTCATATTTGTCTAAGTTTTGGTGGACATAATTACTCAACACCTCTACTGATTGGAAACAACATGTACTCGGTGGAATAATCAAGGCGTGCACACTAGTGGTGAAAGTATGTAGCAGGTATAGATAAAATAGTAGAGGTGTGCGTACTGGTAGGAAGTAAAAGGTACCTAATAGAATAGTCGGCACTACACAAGCTAGCCAGGCTACCATCGACATGAAAAAAAAATATCTTGGTGTACATAGTTACGTGATACATGTGATGGTGTGTGATAGTAGGTATCCGATAGAATGTCGAAGTGCTCACAAGATGACCCGACCATCATCATCATAAAAAATGAGAGATTGACAGAGTCATACCCAATAGATAATCAACGCGTATTTGATGTTTTATACTTTAATACCACACAAGAGGGGGAGTGATTTGTGCGGTATCCAATTTCTCACATGCACAGATTATAGAAGGGACTGGTTCTTCTACGTGTTCCTTACACTACAATTGCAAAATAAAAATGTAGAAAGTAAAGAACACAAGTATTTTTACGTGGAAAACACCTAGCTCAAAAAGTAAAAAAATCACGACCTACTTCCTAGTATGATTTTTCCCAACACTTCACTAAATCACTGAGCCAAAACAATGTTTATAAAACTCTTGTAAACCTAAGGATTACCTCTGACCCTCTGTGGCAACTAGCCTCAAGTTGTTGCGACAACTTCAAGTTAACTTTAACTTGAACAATATAACTCAGCATAATTGTTTCTAGAGAAAGCAAAAAGGTACAACTCAAAAGCTCTACTACAATTGAACTAGAATAAAAGACAACCACTTATAACTGGTTCTTCTATCTGGTTCATGAAGCTTAAGGTTCGCACACTTGAAATAGATAGGAATTGCTTGCAAAATGCCTTGCTATTTTGCTCTAAATGAGTGCTTAACTTTAGTGTTCGTGCTTCACCTATAAAAGAGAACAAACTAATATTTATAGAGTTAGTAGAATAAGAAATAACTAGAGTTTTAATGCTTTACTCTCCCATGGTGGAAGAGTTATAATTATCTCAACTTTTAACTCCTCCCTTATCTAGGATAGAGTTCTCTTCAAATAAGAATTCCTAGTCATTGTCAATGATATAACTTTTTTGTTTAGGAGATATCAAATATAACCACTTGCGCTTATCCCTTTCATGTGCATGTCTTGTGCTTGAATCTGCCTGTGTCCTATGTACACTGAGTATGGACCTAGATCATTGCATGTGTTCCTTTGTCAACCATCAAAACTTACTCAAGCCAACAAATTTCCCCTTTTTGATGATGACAAACTCTGTGCTTTTCATAAGCATGAAACCTGTTTCAACTCACCTCAATATCAACACAATATTAGAACACTTTCCATTTTACAGTCACAAATCATTAAGGACCAGGTTGATTAGGTTATAAACATCACAGTCCAAAGTAAAAAGCACAACATATCTTCCCCCTTCTAGCATCATCGAATAGTTGCATAATTAAGTTATATAACCAGATTTTAACAGATCTTACTCATGGCTATTGAGGCTACTTCTAATGCAATCATAGATTCAAGTTTCTTTTATCAATCTAAGGATATTAGCCATATAAGAAATATCAACAAATAATTAGAGAAAAAGCAGTGATTATCATTGATAAGATTCATCCATAGAACATAAAAATAAATAAAGGTACTGAACCATGAGCAAAAAAATAAAATATCCCACTCGAGTCAGTGGTTATAAACTATGCTAGGAAAGGTTTAAGGCTTGGAAGGATCGGGTTCTTGGTGGATGGCCTGAAGCAGCTTCAACATATCATGAAAAATGCATTCATTCTTCTCTTTCTCCTTTGCAAGCTCAAATATGAGAGCATCCCTCTCGGTTTCTACTTCGGCCAGTCTCTTCCTCAGCATCTCAATCTCAGAATCCTTAGCCCCACTCTCCTGCTCCAAAGCTCTCGCTTTGTTGTTCACAAGCACCGTCTTGGATGATCCAGGTTCTTTGGGAGCAGCAAGGACTTCATAATCACGGGCAATCAAGGTGTTGGCCCCAAAGTGATCTTTACTTGTGCTAACATTCCATTTCTTACGGGGAACCTTGAAGTGAACAAGAACAACAGTGAGTATGAACCCATAAGGTATACGTGAGTTTTAGTGCCAGAAATTACCCTATCAAGGAGCTGGGATTATAAACCCCGGCCAGTTGATCTGCCTCCCACTATCCAAGCACTCCAAGGACCAGGTCCAAGAAAGTAACAATATGCCTTTTCTCCTGTCTTGGCAGAACAACTTTGTTGACAAATTCAAACAGCACATTATGGGCAGGTTTCATGTCACTCCTATAAACAGCCTTGGGTTGTAGCTCTAAGTCTTTGTTAGTAAATTTCTTGGTGATGGCAAGTGAGGTAGGTAGGATTTTTAGGCTGGACCATTTCAACTTTTTGTAATCATTGTACCCTTCAGCTGGTAGCCCTCTCTCCCAGTTCCTTGTCATGAAACTCACTTTCACCCCTTTCACTACACTAGTTACCCTTCTATTCTTGATTTCACAGCTTGCCAAAAACTCGACAATTTCTGCTCGGGCTAGTTTCCCGTCCAACATTCCTTCCTCCTCCAAATCTCTAAGGAGTCTACCCTTCAAAATTGTTCTTTTTCCAACTTCACCATCTTGTTCTTCAGTCTCCTCTTCTTCCTCACTCTCTTCTTCCACTACTTGCACTTTTCTTGATTTCCTGGCAGACCTGGTTCTTTTAGCTAAGGTAGAGGGTTCTGTATCAACAGACTTTGCAGGGGACTTCTTTTGGAAGTTTTTCTTTTCTTAACACTTGGGGTCATATCCTCCACTTCTTCTGTCTCATCCTCGTCATGAAGAACCAAGTCCATCTCATTAATATCAATAGTCTCACTTGGTTCACCCACATTTTTCTTTCCTTTTGCAACAACTTTCTTTTTGTTATGAGTTAGGGCCCTTTCTAGGTCAGCCTCACACTGCTTCCTCTGACTCTTTATAGATCTTCCTTTTGTGGGAGGAGTCTCTACAGGGATAGAAGAGGCAGCCTTTCTCTTCTTGCCTCTTATAGTAGTACCAGGGATTTTAACTCACGGACTCTTCTTCTTCTTTGGATTATAGCTATCAGACACCCTTTTCAAAAGTTTATGGATGGGTTCCTTCTCATATGGAACAGGTTCTTGGAACCTTTTCCTTGGCTTGACCAACTCCTCCAATGCACTCGCATCTCCAGACTCACTGCCTTATTCTTCTCTCAAACTTCATTCTTCCTCAACAACCTCCTCACTCCAAATCATTATTGCCCCTGTTTCTTCAGTCAAACCAACGGGAATGGGTGACTCATTCTTCTCCATTTTCCCTCACATCTCTCGTTTCACCCCCACTCTCATTTTTCCCCTTTTTTATTTTACCACCAATTTTAGTAGATTCAGACTCTACACCAGCTATAATACCAATAAGAACAAACCGCTTCTCCAGATTTTGAGCCACATCAGAAACAATATCATATGAGATTTTTAGCCCAGAAGTTACCTGTTCCGTTTCATATGAAAAAGTTCTTCCCCCTCAGTTGCATACTCGAAAGATTCATCCGATTTTTGGGATTTCTCTGTTTAACTTGCTTTCAATTTCTCATTTATTTTCTTGATTTGTTCATTGCCATCGACTACATTATGAGCAATCATCTTAACACGTCCTTTCTTGGGGGTAGGGGTGGTTGAAGGTGTAGGTGATAGTTATTTGGGTGGTGAAGAAAGGTTCTCAGTCACTTTGGGGTTCAGAAGGGTTTGCCATTAGATGAGTATAGAGAAGATGAGAGAAAGTTGAGAGAGTTTTGGCATCTTGAATTTTCTTTAAAGATTAGAATTGAAGAAATGGTTACCTATCAATTTAAAGAAGAAGAGTTGAAGAGGGTAACGACTGCGTTTTAGGGTTCTGAATCTAATCAACATGTGAATGTCAGTTTGAATAGGCATTGGGCTCTTCCCTAGATTCTAGGCACTTATGGCGCGTAAGAATCTTGGGTGAAACTGGTTCGTTTATAATGGATAAGCTTAAAGAAGGTTGGGATTAAATGGGACTCCATCCTTTGTCATGATCCAATTACAATTATTTCAAAATATGCGGAGTGGAGAATACATACCTTATAATGTTGATGAACCAGGTTCTTCACTGAAAGTTCTCTTATATAAGACTCAATTTTCCAAGGGTAATATCATTATAAATCAGTGAGACATTTTAGCACATGGCACAATAGTATACTTAATGAAAGTATGAGACTAAGCAATATCTAATCTAATTATTTACAAAATTCACAAATTATCTAACCAAATATTGAGTTAGAATTGGTTCCTTTTGGGTGATCTTAATCGTCCCTAATTCGAACATGTTCCTTTCAAAGTGATCTCTACTTAGAGATTTTGTGAAGATGTCAGTTATTTGCTTGTCAGTAGCACAAAATTTCACAGTGACCAAACATTTCTCATAGTTGTCCCTAAAAAAGTGATGCCTAACATCTATGTGCTTAGTTCTTTTGTGATGAACTAGGTTATTGGACATACTAATTGCACTAGTCTTGTCACAAAAAATAGGGATACAACCTACATCAATTCTAAAGTTCATTAACTGTTGTTTGATCCTTAACAATCGAGCATAACATGAGGCAACAACCATATACTCTGCTTCAGCATTAGACAAGGCCACAAAATTTTGCTTTTTGGTAGCCCAAGACACAGGACATGAGCTAAGTGTGCCATACCTAAAGTGCTCTTTTTATCCACAAGAAAACTTGTAAAATCATCATCATCATATCCCACTAAGTTGAAATTACTACCTTTTGGATACCATATGCAGAGATCAATGGTGCATTTTAGGTATCTCAAGATTCTCTTGACAGCCGTCAAGTGTGACTTCTTTGGATTTGCCTAGAATCTAGCACAAAGGCTTACACTGAAAATAATGTCGGGTCTACTAGCAGTGAGATATAACAAAGAGCCAATCATTCCCCTATACATCTTCTGATCAACAGGTGAACCAGGTTCATCCAAATCTAATTTGTGGATGTTACTGTGGGAATATTAGTTTCTTTGGAATCTTCCATTTAAAACCTTTTAAGCAACTCTTTCTCATACTTCTACTGATGGATCATAGTTTCATTTGAATTTTGTTTAATTTGTAAGCCTAAAAAGAAATTAAGCTCACCCATCATACTCATTTCAAATTTACTCCACGTTAGCTTAGTAAATTCTTTACTTAACTTGTCTGTAGTTGCTCCAAAGATTATATCATCAACATATATCTGAACTACCAAAAGATCTTTACCCTTTTCTTTCTAGAATAAAGTATTGTCATTTTACCTCTCTTGTAGCCATGCTCAAGCAAAAATTTAGATAATCTTTCATACCATGCTCTTGGAGCTTACTTGATCCCATAAAGTGCCTTGTCAAACTTGTACACATGATCAGGACATTCCTTGCTCTCAAAGCCATAGAGTTGCTTGACAAACACTTCTTCTTTTAGATAGCCATTGAGGAAGGCACTCTTGACATCCGTCTTATGGAGAGTGAATTCCATGTAAGCAGCAAAGACTATAAGGAGTATAATTGCTTCTAATCTTGCAACTGGAGCAAAAGTCTCATCATAGTCTATACCCTCCTCTTGACTATATCCATGAACCACCAATTTTGCCTTATTCCTTGTAATTGTTCCATCTTCATCAAGTTTATTTCTGAAGACCCATTTAGTGGCAATCACAGATCTGTCCTTGGGTCTTGGTACCATATGCCAAACTTGACTTTTCTCAAATTGGTTGAGTTCATCCTGCATTACATTCACCTAGTCTGCATCATGCAAGGCCTCAAAAAATATTTATAGGTTCAATAAGAGATAAAAAGGCATCAAAAGCACAGAGGTTCTTCAAAGAAGATCTGATTTTGATTCTAGAGGTTGGATCAGTGATTATGTTCCCAATGGGATGAGAAATTTGATAGTTGTAAGGTTAAACAACCAGTTGGTTTTCTCTAGATGTTCCTTCAATATTTTGTGGCTGTGTAACAGGTTCATGGACAGGTTCCCTCGAGATTTGAGGATCAGTTTTTCTCTGTTCAGTTCCCCCGTCATGTTGCCCTAGGTAGAAGGACCTGTTCCATCACATGTTTCTTTCTTTAGTGCAACTTTGGGCTGGACTGTTGCTTTAGTTAAGTTTCTTACCAGCCTAATTTCTTCATCATCTGGTTCCTGCCTATCATAAAGAATGTTAGTTTCATCAAAAAAAATATGTACACGTTCTTCTACACACATAGTTCTTTTGTTATAAATCTTATAAGCTTTACTACGTGAAGAATATCCCAAGAATACTCCTTCATCACTTCTGGGATCAAACTTACCTAGGGAGTCTTTTACATTATTGTGCACAAAGCACTTGCATCTAAATGCCCTAAGGTGTGATATATTTGGATTTATCCCTTTAAGTAACTCATAGGGAGTCTTCTCAACAAGAGGTCTAGTCGTGCACCTATTTATGATGTAGCATGCAGTGTTCAGACTTCTACCCAGAAGCTATGGGACAATTTACTAGCAAGTAGCATAGTCCTAGCCATTTCCTCCAATGTCATATTCCTTACTTTAACTACTTCATTTTGTTGTGGAATTTTAGGAGCAGAAAAATTATGATCTATGCCATGCTCATCACAAAATTCAGAAAATTTAGCATTATGAAATTCAGTACCATTATTAAACCTATCTAATGTAAGTTGATTACATAGTTATTTATGAGTTTTTCTAACAAATGAAGTGAACATGTCAGATGATTCATCTTTAGATGTTAAAAACAATGTCCAAGTAAACCTAGAGTAATCATCAACAAACACCATAACATATCTCTTAACATATCTGCTCATTGTTTTCATTGGTCCACACAGATCCATATGGACCAGTTCCATCGTTCTGGTAGTATTTACCATTTTCTTGCTTTTAAAAGAGGATCTTACTTGCTTCCCCCTTGCACAAGCCTCACAAGCTTTATCTTCCTTGAACTTAATATTAGGCAGTCCTATCACCAAGTCCTTGAAGACTAGTTTGTTGAGTTGGTTTAGACTAGCATGTCCAAGTCTATTGTTCCAAAGGAGGGAATCATTGTCCAACACACTTAAGCAAGAGAGTTCATTATCTAAAAGTGTGGACAGATCCACCTCATATATGTTATTCACTCTTTTTCCCTACAAAACTATCTTGTCAGTGGTAAGATTTATCATAAAGCATTTTGTAGAGGTGAAGTCTACCTTGTCACCTCTATAACACAATTGTGATACACTTATTAGACTGTACTTCAGTCCATCTATCAAGTAGACATTCTCAATAGAGTGTGAATCAGTCTTAACTAAATTTTCAATCCCAATGATCTCACCTTTCTTTCCACTTCCAAATGAGACATTATCTCATTTAAGGTCCTCAAGTGAAAGGAACTAGTTCTTGCTTCCAGTCATGTGATTTGAGCAATCACTATCTATGTACCATATTTGACTGCTCCCCTTAACTTGGACCTGCAAAAAGAAATCAAGGGTTAGTCTTAGGAACCCAAACTAGTTTGGGTCCCTTCTATAGGCAAAATGATAAATCAAATTCTTTTTGGCCCAACTTGGCAGCCTATTTTCCCTATAATAATTTTTTGTTCTTTCTATCTGCCTTTTCTTTTGTAGTGCAATCACTCTTATAGTGACCAGTGTTACCTCAGTGTGTGCAAATTTTATTCTCAATGAGTGTGTGGTACTTGCTTTTGGGATCCCACTTAGGTGTAGAGTTTCCAAAGCTAAGTCCTATCCTGTTGCTATTGTGATGTTCTTGTAGTCATGAAAGTGCATCAGATGACCTGTTCCGTTTACAAGTTCTGTCTAGCTCATGCTTGACCTTGTTCAAGTCCTCCTTTAAGACTCTTACTTGTTCATCCCTTTTATACAACTCATCTTTCATTTTACCTACATTCTCTTCTAAAGTGAGTTGTGTGTCACCAACTATCTTTTACATGTTCCTAATTTCAATTTCAGATTTTTAGATCTAAGTTCTAGGATAGTTGTATCAAGTGCATGAACTTGGTTCCTCAACACAGTATTTTCGCTTTCAGTTTCACAAGCCCTAAGTTTCAAGGTTTTTCTCTTAGCCTTCAAAATAACAAATTCTTTTGACAGCTGTTCTTTTTTATTATTTACATCCTCAGATTCATCAATCAGCTCTAGTAGTAATTCAGATAATCTTTCTTTAGACAAAAATTTAATCATGTCTTTGAGATGAAAGAAACTTATCTCAACTTCTTCATCAGATTCTCCAATATCCATTAGTGCTCAATCACCATCATCATCTAAGATTTTTCCCCAAGCAGCAACTAGCCTTGGTTGATCCTTTGTTGTTGCCTTTCTTAGGATGAATTTGTTCCTTCATTCAACATTTTCCTTCTTCCACTCCATCTCCCACAAACGACAATTCTTAATCATGTGATCGGTCTTTTCACACTTGTAGCAACCATCATTATTTTGCTTCTCCGAAGCTCTTGCATTATTGTAGTTTTCACTTCATGAAGAACCCTTTCCTCTCCTTAGGTACTTCTTGAATTCTTTGGTGATCATTGCCATTTCATCATCTTCCTGATCAGAACCTTCAGTGATTATGAGTGCCAAACTCCTTTTCTTCTTAGGTACATTCATTTTCATGGTTTGTCTCATAAGTTCATAAGTAGTGAGATTTCCAATCAATTCATCCAAAGGGAGTGTAGCAATATTCTTTGATTCCTGAATAACAGTGATCTTGCTATCTGATAACGCCACACTATGCCTTATAAAAAGACACACACGGACGTTGCAAATATAGTCTGGGTATTTTTGCCCAGAGTCGAACCACAGAGAACTAACCTATCAATTACTCTTGTCGAATTTACTAGATTCACACAGTCAATTTTTCCAAACTTTGTACTTCACAATTGATGATATATCTAACAACTAAACTGAAAGTAAATAAAGCTGGAAGTTAACTAAGCTTGCTTGTATATAATTGGAATAAGATCTAAGGTAATGGTTTCCCCCGTTGTTGATTTCCTTGGTTGAATATGTATTATAACTCAGACTTAGTTGTCTCTATCAATCATGAACGCTCTAGCTATCATAAATCTTTATCAAGCAATTACGATAATTTACTAGACGCACTTTCTCAAGTTACGTTAGCTAAATTCACAAAACAGTTCACTTAGATTGCATCCGAGGTATCGTTATCTCTAATCCTACCTCTAAACCCTCGGTTATGACTCTCGTCTATACTCCGGGAGTGATGTTGTTCATACAATCACCTAAATATGCACTTTCTCTCAAGCAGATACATACTAAATAGGAACGGATAATTGAGGGCCCTTTCAACTAACCACAATCAAAACATAGATGAACAAATTGAGATTAACAACCAATTCCAAATATATTAGTATAACAACCAAGTCATCCCCAACGGGTTTCACCAAAACCTTAGGTTAAAATATCTAGCTACTCATGACAATGGAAGATAAAACCAATAGATTATTCATAATGGAAGAATTGCAATAAAAATAGAAGAGAATAGAAAACTATGATGTTTTGGGTGATCTCTCACACTTGTTCTTCTTCCAAAAGTAATCTCAAAAACTAAGCCTCCCTATTGTGGGCGATTTTCTACATCTTATAAGGGTTTTACACCAAGTTTCCCCGAATTGACACTTTGGTCCCTGAACTTTTCGCGTCCTGCCGCGGTCCTACCGCGGTTACGCCAGGACCGCGGCCAGAATGGCCTTCAAAATTTGCAGCAGTGTTCTGCCGCGGTCCTACCGCGGTTACGCCCAGAAAGCGGCAGACCAGCTTCAGTTCTGGCTTTGTCCCTTCGCTTGGTGCACTTTGTGGATATTGTATGATTGGACTCCTTTTCTCCGTAATTGATCCCAAAAGTACTCCACAAACTTCTTTTATTGGATATAGCCTGCAAAGCATGAAAAGCACTAATCAGAGCATTTGGTTATCACTTTTTACCGTAAAAGCTATACAAAAATGTGGTTCTTTGGGGCCTAATTATAGTCTAATTTACCTATTATCAACACCCCACACTTAAATCTTTGCTCGTCCTCGAGCAAGTTGAACCACACTTCTAGGCCTAATCGTTGGATGCATTACCCTGTTCATGTCACCCCCGCCATTATGAAAGAACAACCTAAGCAGTGCAACAGTCACACCTCAGGTGAAGACTCTAATGCCATGCCACACTCGTGCTTACTCTATGTACTCTAAGCAGAGGTGAAGACTTGCTTTTTCTTCCTGAGTTAAATGCCCTCACATTACATTTTTTAGAGAAGTTCCACACACATAAAATCAAACAACAAGGAACTGTAGATAGAACGAATTCACTCACTCTCAGCAAAGAACATTCACATGCCACACAGATACACCATAAGCTTGCCCTTAGTGTAATACTCTACTAATCGAGTTGTTCAGTCTAAGATCAATAGGGCTTCATTTGGTTGTAATGTAGGCTACGGGACGGGTAGATACATTTAGATATAAGAGTGACTACACCTCCCTAAGTACTTTAATACATACATTTTAACATTTAAACCTCATACTTATGTCAAACCAAAATTCCACCTTCACATCAATGTAAATTACCCCATTCTTCTTTAAGCACACTTACGTCAAGAGCCACCACTTATCAAGGAATTTTTTTTCTTTTCACAACAATCCAACTATATATATTTTTTTTTTCAATTCAAGTGGCTCTTCCTTTTTCAAAACAGTGCACCTTTCTCCTTATTCAATTAGTTCCACTCAAAAGCCAAACCAACCACCCCACACTTTAACTTTTACCAAGTTCATAACAATTCAAGTGCTCATGAGAGGTGAAAAGGTTCAAATAGATGGTTAATTCCAACAAATGGGTAAGGCTTGTAATGTGGTTGCCAAAGAAAAAGGATTATAGGCTCAAAGAGGTTAACTATGGTAATATGTACAGGTGGATTCATAATTATATAGGCTACACAAAGAAATGCCTAAATCATCTCTAAGACCAAACAACTTCTATTTCGCTTTGCACACACACAGGGCAAGTTCTAGGTATCGCATGCAAGCATAGAATACATGTATTACCTCACACACACTTGGCATGTAACTCATTCTGAATTAGTTTGTCAACACACTTACGTGAGCGTTCAAGTAAGACAAGGTGTGCAAAATTAAGGCATAAGATTAAGAGTCTACACGTGAGCCTAGACGTCGCACCCTCAAGTTCGTTTTAAGTATTTGCAGGTCTGTACACCACGGGATGCATTCTTGCCCTCACCTATCTTAGCCCAAGAGAGTCCTAAGGGCCCTAAAAAAAAATAGTAACGAAAAATCTACCTAACTCGGTTCAAGAAAAAGCCCTTGGAAAAGAACCGTGGTCAAAAGAAAAACCAAGGGGGAATTACTACACTACCTAAAAAGAAAATAAAATAAAAAAAATCTTTTTGGCTTTTTTTTTTTGTTTAGACTACTTCCCTCAAGAATACTGTCTAAGTGGTCCGTCATCAGGAAGAGTCTCCTACCTTTTCTAGATTTTTTTTATTTTATTTTTTTTTTTATACCGACCTTAGCCCTCAAGAAACCCGTCGACAAGTGTCCATCGTTGGGCCAAGTCGGTGACGTCTAAGATAAGTACAAACAAAAACAGAGGCACAGAACTACAACATACTTAATGCATATATACACTAACAATACACAACACTAAATCAAGTCTCCCACCCCACACAAAAAGAATATGGCATGTCCCCATGTCATAAAACAAATAAAGTGCAGAAGGGTAAGAAAACTTCCCTGGTTATCACTCGGAGTCGGAGACGGTGTTGGGGTCCAATTTACAAGCCCTCCCTATAGCGCGGAACCAAGCCATCATCCGGCTCTCAGACCTGGCCTGCCGTCTAGACATGGCATCCAAACGTACATGCAGGCCATCTACCGAGGTGCGAAGTTCTGCCACCTCTTCCTCCAAAGAAGGCAACCTGGGTCGGCTGGAGTGTGATCTAGAGAGTCCCTCCCCAGTTTGGGTTGCCAAGAGGATCCGGCTGCATCATAAGATCTCCTGGGTGGTGCCATGGGTGCTGGGGCGTCATCATCGTCGTCAAGCTCAATGGGTGTGGGTGCATCTCTGCCCACTTTGATCTTCGCAGCTCTGAATGTTATTTTTGTGGGCAAAGTTCCATCCGTAGGACTGGCGGGGACATCAGCCAGCAGACATAACCTCGTCACAAGTGAGGGGAAGTAAAACCCCTTAGTCATCAGAGGTGACCTGAGGATCATTTCATCTCCAATGATTTTCGCGACATCAAAGTCCCTCTTGGTGACGAAGCACCAAACCAATAGAGCCCGTAAGCTGTTCACATCTGACGTGTTGCCCGTGGGCAACAACCTGCTGCAAATAATGGTGAACCAGCACTTAGCCTCCCATGTGAACGACCTGGAATGAAGGGTCATGTACTCCTGTATCCAAACTGGTCGTCCCCCTAAGCATATTGTCTCAATCAGAGTGTCCCAATCGACCCCTGGGGAGTTGTGGTAATAATCAATTTCACCAGTGAATGGAGGCAGCTACAAGACCTGGCGAATTTTCAGTAATGAGGCATTGACCACTTTGCCTCGCACAATCACAGAACGACACATATGTTCCGGGCAGTTCGCATAGAACTCCCGTACTATCATTTGGTTGGCCGTTTCAGGTTCCTC
The DNA here is from genome assembly GCF_001879085.1 of Nicotiana attenuata. NCBI lineage: Eukaryota > Viridiplantae > Streptophyta > Magnoliopsida > Solanales > Solanaceae > Nicotiana > Nicotiana attenuata. Next base: position 699,601 of record NW_017670381.1, on the reverse strand, counting down.
GAACAAGAACTCCATCCCCCTCCGTCTGATTTCCTCGTACATGTCCGGTTTTTCTACACGAAGGGCAGCCCTGTCAATAGCAATCTCAGGGACAAAGCTTTTTGTAGCTTTAGCATGAAACCTGTCCTCTGCCTCCTGTGACTCGAACCGGGTGGCATCATACGTCGGCAATTCGGACGTGCTTTCCGTGTTCCTACGCTTCTTGCGGGCCATAGTACCTGCAAGCAATTCAGTATAACGATCAGGTGCAGCCTAACATGTGCTAGTCAGATGGGTCCTCAGACTTCACCACACGCTGGCACCAAACAGTTCCCTTTTATCAAACATGGCCAGTATAACCATCTAGTAAGGTGCCAAAGTTGACAACATTCACCATTGCCCCCACACCACTATCAATGCTACAATTCCGCCTTATAATACCCCACGCAAGCTTCCACACATTAATAACTGTTAAGTGCTACCACTACCCACCCACATGGCCTTCCATTGTCGAGTAATTTGACAAAAGAGACAACTCCCAAGCTACATGCTGCACTTTACCCCACACAAAAATTGTCAACAAAGAACACACCCCCACTTCTACACAAATCAACCCCAAACCCCATCTACAACACCAAACTTGGAGTCTAAGACCCCATTGCAACCAAAATCAAGAATTCTACACAGTAACTACTACATAATACAAAGTACACAAAACAATAGAAAAAATAGAACAACTTACTTGAAAATTACAGCAGAGTCTTGGGGGAAAAAACAACTTACTTGAAAAAGTAGAACAGATTTGGGGGGTTTTGGAGAGGTAGGGGGTGGTTTTGGGAAGAAGAAGAAAGAAGAAGGAGGAGAGAAGTGGGGTGGTGGGTTTGGTTGTAGGAGAGGAAGAAGAAGAATGAATAAAAAGGGGGGTTTAGGGTTTTGGGAAGAAGAAGAAAGAAGAAAAAGGAGAGAAGTTGGGCGGTGGGTTTGGTTGGAGGAAAGGAAGAAGAAGAAAGAGAAGGAATAAAAATGGGGGTTTTGGGTTTGTGGAAGAAGAAAGAGGAGAGAAGTGGAGAGAAGTGGAGAGAAGAGTAGAGGAGTGTTGGGTGTTATGGGGAGGGTGGGGTTAGGTTAGGTTAATTAAAGGAGGAAAAGAAAAGAAAAAAATAAAAAAAATAAGAAAAAATTCTGCAGATGTACCTGGGCCCGTTTTGACCTACCGCAGTTACGCCGTGACCGCGGTGAACCTTCATCAGAGAGGATCTCTGACCGCGGTCCTACCGCGGTTACGCCGGGACCGCGGCGAGCCTTCATCAGAGGGGATCTCTGACCGCGGTTACACCATGACCGCGGTGAGCCTGTTCCTGGACGCCAATTTCGGGGTTCTTTTCATTGTGTTGCCCCTTAGGCACTATTTTTACCTTTTTTAATGCCTACCTTACCCATATTATGCCCAGGCTCGTGATGCAACGTCCTCCGCACTATCCTGCATATATACAATATATTTCAGGCATATATATATATATATATATATATATATACTACACTTACAACACTATCGTGGTTCGCTCCGACGCACACTACGTA
>NW_017670381.1:682260-696753 GCF_001879085.1 Nicotiana attenuata | reverse complement strand
TCTTTTATGAAACGCCGGTAGAACCCGGCGTGCCCAAGAAAGCTTCTCACCGCCTTGACTGAAGTGGGCGGTGGTAGCTTTTCAATCACGTCAACCTTAGCATGGTCGACCTCAATTCCTTTTCTGGACACTCGATGTCCTAGGACTATCCCTTCTTGTACCATAAAATGGCACTTCTCCTAGTTTAGCACTAAGTTTGTCTCCACGCATCTTTTGAGCACTCTGCTTAAGTTGTGAAGACAGTCTTCGAATGAATCTCCCACCACGGAGAAATCATCCATAAAGACTTCCATAATATCCTCCACCATATCTGTGAAGATGGCTAACATGCACCGTTGAAAAGTCGCTGGTGCATTGCAAAGCCCAAAAGGCATTCTCCGAAAGGCAAAGATGCCATACGGACAGGTGAAGGATGTTTTCTCTCTATCCTTGGGGGCTATTGATATCTGATTGTACCCCGAATATCCATCTAAGAAACAAAAATGTGATCTCCCGGCCAGCCTGTCCAACATTTGGTCAATGAAAGGCAAGGGGAAGTGGTCCTTTTGGGTGGCGGTGTTCAATTTCCGATAATCCATGAAAATCCGCCACCCTGTGACTGTACGAGTTGAGATCAACTCATTGTTTTCATTTTGCACAACAGTCATTCCCCCCTTTTTAGGCACACATTGGACATGGCTGACCCAATTGCTATCAGAGATGGGGAAGATGATTCCCGCATCTAACCATTTGATTACCTCCTTCTTTGCTACCTCTTTCATGTTTGGGTTCAGCCTTCGTTGATGTTTTCTGGAAGGTTTGTGCCCTTCTTCCAAGAGAATCTTATGCATACAGAAGGCTGGGCTGATATCCTTTATGTCTACCATGGTCCAGCCAATGGCAGTCTTGTTTTCTTGCAGTACCTGTAAGAGTCGTTCTACCTGCACATCTAGCAAACCGGATGATATAATAACAGGCAAGGTCGAATCAGGTCCCAAGAACACATACCTGAGGTGATTTGGGAGTGGCTTTAGCTCTAGTTTGGGTGGTTCTTCTATTGATGGTTTTGCTGGAGGTGTAGCCCTTTTTTCTAATTCAAGGGACTCAAATTGAGGTTCCCATGTCCAGCATCCTCGGCCTTCAAGTGCCATGACCCATTCAGCCAACCCTTCACCATCCATCTCTTCTAGATTTTTCAGACATGCATCCAATGGGTCATTCACAGTCAGGGTCGCGTCGTCCTCTTGCAGAATCACATCTACTGCATCCACTAAAGAGCAATTAGCATATTCGCTGGGTCTTCTCATAGATTGCTGAACATTGAATATGACTTCTTCATTGTTCAGTCTCATTTTTAGTTCCCCAGTCTCACAATCGATCAGTGCTCTGCTAGTCGCCAAAAACGGTCTACCCAGAATGAGAGGTATCTCCTCATCTACCTGGCAGTCCAGGATAACAAAGTCTGCTGGGAACACGAACTTCCCCACTTGCACCAACACATTATCAAGAATACCAGTTGGCCTTTTCACCATGCGATCAACCAGTTGTAGCAGCATAGAAGTCGGTCTAGCTCTGCCAATGCCCAATTTAGTGTACACAGCCAGCGGCATCAGATTTATGCTGGCCCCCAGATCACATAAGGCCTTTGCAAAGGCGTAGCTCCCAATTGTGCACGGAATAGTGAAACTACCTGGATCAGACATCTTTTGAGCCATCGGTCTTGTCACTACTGCGCTGCAGGTCTGTGTGAGGGTCACAGTGGAAAGATCTCGAAAATCAAACTTTCGTGACATTAAATCTTTCATCAACTTTGCATAACCGGGCATCTCCCTCAAAGCATCCATCAAAGGAATATTCAACTGAATCTGATGCAGCATCTCCATAAATTTCTTGTATTGAACTTCCTTCTTTTGTTTAACCAGTCTCTGAGGGAAGGGTGCAGGTATCACCCTTTGTGCATTGCTTGCTGGCTTCTATATGTTGGAATTTTCTGGCACAAGAGGTGCCACCTGTTCTGCAGCTTGCTCATTCATCTTTTCTTTCTCCTGACTCTGCTCAACCACCACTCCAGTAAGCTCTGTTGGATCCTCCACCTCTAACGGAACTGGAGCGACTGTCGTACTCTCCTTCCTGGCTTGTAGACTCTCCTGTTCTCTATCTAAATCTCTCCCATTCCGGAGACTTACTGCCATCAGCTGATTTGGGTTTTGCTCCTTGGGTTTATGTTAGTGTCTGCAGGCAAAGTTCCCTGAGGACGGCTGTTCAAAGCCATGGACAGCTGTCCCAGCTGCGTTTCTATGTTCTTTATTGCTGAATCATGCACTGCCAATTTTTCCTGCACTTTATTATTTGTCCCAATGAGTTGCTGAAGCATACCCCTGATTTCCACCATATTGTTATCTTGCTGCTGAGGAGGCGGTTGATAAGCTAATTGTTGCTGATTTTGCTGTGGATAGCCCTGTGGTTTCTGATATGGTACTGGCACTAGTTGGTTTTGAGGGTGCATACCCCCATACTATTGCATATTAGGCCTGTACTGCTAATTTTGTTGCGGTCTCCATTGCTGTGCTCCTTGTCTCTGACCTCCATAGTTGTTGACATAATTCATATCTTCCCTTGCCCCTTGATTTTCGCCTTCTCCGCTCCATAAACACACATAAGACTGATTAATACAAGGTGTACACAGTCCTCCATTTGTTGTATCAACAATGTGCACTTGTTTTGTGCCCATCTCATCAATCTTCTTTGTCAATATGCTCATCTGGGTCATGAGTGTGGCCATATTCTCTGCATGTGAATTGTTTGGGTCAAGAGGAACTGAGTGCACTATGGGTGCCAGTGTTGTGGCTCTAGTCATCCACCCCGAATTTTGTGACATCTTGTCAAGAAGGATTTTGCACTCGGTGAATGTCTTACTCAATAATGCACCTCCAGCTGAAGCATCCACATTTGCTTTTAAATGGTCAGCTAGCCCCATGTAGAATCTCTGGCCGAGCATCTGGTCTGGAATGCCATGGTGAGGACACTTCACTAGCATTCCTTTAAATCTTTCCCAAGTTTCTTGCTAGGACTCAGTCGGCTGCTGCTTAAATTGCAATATTTCATCAATCTGTCTTGCAGTCTTGTTTGGTGGATAGAACTTGTTCAGAAACTGCTTGACTAATTCCTCCCAGGTGGCAATGGAATTGATAGGGAGCGAATTTAACCAAGTCTGAGCTTCCCCGGTCACAGAGAATGGGAATAGGAGCAGCTTGATAGCTTCTGGGGTCGCATTTGGCTGCATTTGGGTCACACAAATTGACAGAAAATTTTTCAGGTACTGCTGAGGGTCTTCAATGTGTGATTCGGAGAACAATCCTTTATTCTGCAGTGTTGGTTATCTGGAAGGTCTCCGCTTGAATTGCGGGCACAACTATGGCAGTGGCCAAGTTATCAGCTGTGGGCTGTGCCTAGTCACAAGGGGTGCCACTACTCTTACGTTGGGGTTTGCCGGCAGATCCCCAATGTTTCCAATGTTGTTTTCTGCGTCACCCATGTTAAATTCGAGCTGGTGTGACTGATGTGATTGTTGGAGCCTCTTTTTAGCACGGTTCAATGCCCTGAATGTTTTCTCGGGGTCTGAAAGTCCTTCTAGCAGTTCTCCAGTCCTCGAGGAACTTCTAGGCATACACCTGATTTTCACAAGAGTTCAAACGTTAGAATTTCAATGAACAGATTGGGTATAGAGAAAACTGACCACACTAAGAATTTTTGTACTTCTTTCAATTGTAATTGATAACACCGTTAATTCCCCGACAACGGCGCCAAAATTTGATAACGCCAAACTATGCCTTATAAAAAGACACACACGGACATTGCAAATATAGTCTGGGTATTTCTGCCCAAAGTCGAACCACAGAGAATTAACCTATCAATTACTCTTGTCAGATTTACTAGATTCACACAGTCAATTTTCCCAAACTTTGTACTTCACAATTGATGATATATCTAACAACTAAACTGAAAGTAAATAAAGCTGGAAGTTAACTAAACTTGCTTGTATATAATTGGAATAAGATCTAAGGTAATGGTTTCCCCCGTTGTTGATTTCCTTGGTTGAATATGTATTATAACTCAGACTTAGTTGTCTCTATCAATCATGAACGCTCTAGCTATCATAAATCTTTCTCAAGCAATTATGATAATTTACTAGACGCACTTTCTCAAGTTACGTTAGCTAGATTCACAAAACAGTTCACTTAGATTGCATCCGAGGTATCGTTATCTCTAATCCTACCTCTAAACCTTCGGTTATGACTCTCGTCTATACTCTGGGAGTGATGTTGTTCATACAATCACCTAAATATGCACTCTCTCAAGCAGATACATACTAAATAGGGACGGATAATTAAGGGCCCTTTCAACTAACCACAATCAAAACATAGATGAACAAATAGAGATTAACAACCAATTCCAAATATATTAGTATAGCAACCAAGTCATCCCCAACGGGTTTCACCAAAACCTTAGGTTAAAGTATCTAGCTACTCATGACAATGGAAGATAAAACCAATAGATTATTCATAATGGAATGCAATAAAAATAGAAGAGAATAGAAAACTATGATGTTTTGGGTGATCTCTCACACTTGTTCTTCTTCCAAAAGTAATCTCAAAAACTAAGCCTCCCTATTGTGGGCGATTTTCTACATCTTATAAGGGTTTTACACCAAGTTTCCCCGAATTGATACTTTGGTCCCTGAACTTTCGCGTTCTGCCGCGGTCCTGCCGCGGTTACGCCAGGACCGCGGCCAGAATGACCTTCAAAATCTGCAGCAGTGTTCTGCCGCGGTCCTACCGCGGTTATGCCCGGACAGCGGCAGACCAACTTCAGTTCTGGCTTTGTCCCTTACCAACTTCAGTTCTGGCTTTGTCCCTTCGCTTGGTGCACTTTGTGGATATTGTATGATTGACCTCCTTTTCTTTGTAATTGATCCCAAAAGTACTCCACAAACTTCCTTTATTGGATATAGCCTGCAAAGCATAAAAAGCACTAATCAGAGCATTTGGTTATCACTTTTTACCGTAAAAGCTATACAAAAATATGGTTCTTTAGGGCCTAATTATAGTCTAATTTACCGATTATCACTTTTCCAAGTAATTGTCAAGACTCTACTAAGTATCTTTTCAATCATTTCTTCTCGAGGGATAATCTTGCCAAGAGATTTTAGGTTATTTTGTCAATATAGTGAACCTTGTGTACATCTCCTAAAAGGTTTCTCCATCCAAATAGCAAAGTTTTCATACTGAGAGTACAATAAAGTTTCACTTGATCTCTTCACTTGAGTTGTTCCTTCATGGGCCACTTGCAGTATGTCCCAAATTTTCTTGGCAGTGGAACAACCTTGGATTCTGCTATACTCATCTAGACCAAGTCCACAAACAAGCCATTTCTTGGCTTTGGCATTCTTTTCCCGCTTCTTAAATCAGCTCTTGTCTTTAGCACATATACTCCTTCGGCATTTTTTTTTTCAAAGTAGCAAGTGGACCATTAGTGACAATGTCTCATAACTCATAGTCCTCTCCCTGTATGTGATCTCTCATTCTTGACTTCTACCAAGAGTAGTATTGGCCATTAAAGAGTGGTGGCCTAGCAGTGGATTGCGTTTCCCAATTTTCAGATGGTGCATTAATCGTCTTGATCTTCTCCTAAGGTGTTAGTCTCTTCAAGAATAACCTGCTCCTATTCTAATTGATGTTTTATACTTTAATACCACACAATATGTGAGAGAGGGGAGGGGGGATTATTTGTGTGGTGTTCAATTTTTTGCGTGCACAGATTATAGAAGGACCCATATTTTCTACGTGTTCCTTACACTATAGTTGCAAAATAATAAATGTAGAAAGTATAGAACACAAGTATTTTTATGTGGAAAACACTCGGCTCAAAAGGTAAAAAAACCACGACCTACTTCCCAGTAGAATTTTTTCCAACACTTCACTAAATCATTGTGCCAAAAACAACGTTTACAAAACTCTTGTAAACCCAAGGATTACCTTTAACCCTCTGTGGCAACCAGCCTCAAGTTGTTGCGACAACTTCAAGTTAACTCTAACTTGAACAATACAACTCAAAATACATAATACAATTTCTTATAGAGAAAGCTGAAAGGTACAACTCAAAAGCCCTGCTATAGTTGAACTATAATAAAAGACATATACTCGGAACTGGTTCTTCTATCTGGTTCAAGTAGTTTAAGGTTCACACACTTGAAACACACGGAAACTGCTTGCAAAATGCCTTGCTATTTTGCTCTCAATTCCTGCTTAACTTCAGCGTTTGTGCATCACCTGTAAAATAGAACAAACTGATATTTATAGAGTCAGTAGAATAAGAAATAACTAGAGTTCTAATGCTTTACTCTTCCATGGTGGAAGAGTTCTAGTTATCTTCAACTTCCAACTCCTCCTTTATCTAGGATAGAGTTCTCTTCAAGTAAGTGGTTCTGCTCCTTATCAGTTATGCAACCTTTTCGTTCAGGAGATATCAAATATAACCACTTGTGCTAATCCTCTTCACGTGCATGACTTGTGCTTGAATCTGCCCGTGCCTATGTACACTGAGTATGGACCTGGTTCGTTGCATGAGTTTCTTTGTCAATCATCAAAACTTACTCAAGCCACATTGTTGTAACGGAAAAGGGCCTAAAATGCCCCTTTACTATATGAAATAGGACAGGCTAGCCCTCCATTAAAAGTTGGTCTCTATTCTGCCCTTGCCGTCAACAAATGGGCTCGTATATGCCCTCCATCACTAACAGAAGACTTATAAAGCCACGTGGAATATATGTGAGGGCAAGTTAGAACTAGTTCGAATTGTACAGGGGTATATACGAGTCAGTTATAATAGTCATTTCTCAAACACTTCACAACTCCATATCAGTTTACTTAGACCCCCATTTGACAACACCAAACTAATTATCGCAGAAAATAAACTAAGTCATAGACACAAACATTCAAATGAACGGCAATGACTTCATTAAATCCTAGTAGCTCAAAGGTGTCGAGTCATAACAAAAGACAACAAAAGACAATGTCGGAATGTTCTAGTAGCTTAAATGGGTCGAATAGGAGGTGTCATTACGGACTTACTGCCAATTATTTCATGGCATGGACACCTTTAAATGCTAGGAGAAGGTTTTTCAAGTGCCCGAAACATGAGGTAAGTAAATTTTTTGATGGGTTCTTTTAATTATTTTGATTTGCTTGTAATTTGTTTTATTTATTTTTGGTTTTTAGGATGAAAAATATTCCTAATGGGAATGGCAAGATGAAGAGCTTCCTCCTAGAGTTTCGAATCTCATATGCAGTTTAAAGAAGAAAAGGGAAGCTCTAATCCGTGATAGAAATGCTCTCCAAAGGAAAATTTGATCTTGAGAATGTTATGGTGCTCGTCGATCATGGAGGGATAGAAGCATTGGAATTGGAAAGAAATGTTCTGATGAAGAAAGTGACCGATTTAGAGTACTCAGTTGTGCTTGATGCTAAATTCCGGAAGAAGATGTGAATTTTCATGTGTGCGATATTGGGATGTCTTGTTATGTTCTTTCGATCAGTGCGAAATGATATGTAGTGTTAGTGTTATTGTGGCTTAATTGTTGTCTTTTATTATGTAATGAAGCTTTATGTTTTTATACAAGGATTTAATAAAGTCATTGCCGTTCATTTGTTGTGTCTATGACTGAGTTTATTTGCTGTGATAATTAGTTTGATGTTGTCAAATAGGTGTCTAAGTAAACTGATATGGAGTTTGAAAAATTACTATTATAACTGACTCATATATGCCCCTGTACAATTCGAACTAGGTCTAACTTGCCCTTACATATATTCCACCTGGCTTTATGAGTCTTCCGTTAGTGATGGAGGGCATATACGAGCCCATTTGTTGACGGCAAGGGCAGAATAGAGACCAACTTTTAACGGAGGGCTAACCTGTCCTATTTCATATATAAATGAACCGTCAGCGGGCTCGGACACCACGTTTGTATAAAAGAGAAGATAGAGAAGTTTATCACGTGCTATTCACGTGATCGATAGACAATTGGATTTTGGAGTCGCCTTTAGTTCGGGTTTCTCGTCTTTTGGTGCTTTCCTTTTTGTGGAGTGTGAGATTTCCAGGGAGAAAAAAGGTCCATATTATTATAATATCCCCATTACGTTACACTCTTCATCTTCTCGTTTTCCTTAGCTTCGAGGGTTTCGTTTCCTCTGTAAATTCTCCCCCCTCCGATCTCTCTCCGGTTCAATATTGGGTTTCGCGAACTTTCTGTTCCCTCCGATTCGTAAATCTACAAAAAGATCCGTTGCATTTTTAACCCTAGTTTCAAATTGCGTGTGATGCGAAGAGCAATTGTGCTTCTGAAGATCTTAAAGGATTTTGATTTAATTTGATTTGATTTGATTTGGTTTTCGCGATGGATGTGGATTTCAATGGTGACGTAGCGAGTTTGGATGCTGACCTATTGCAGCTACCTGAGGTGTCACCTTTGGCTATTAAAGCTAACCCTTATGTTGCCGAGAAGCTATTCGATCAATGGTTTTCGCTCCCTGACACTGCCGCTTTGGTAATTTCTTCCTTGCTCAAATTTCGCTACAATTTAATGTTTTGTGCTGTAGTAGGATTTACCTTTAGAAATTTCAATATGGATTAGCCCGGGCAGGTAGATTCATTGCCAATATGATGACACGCGTACAGTGTTGGAGTGTTTACTGTTTCATAAGTTAGGGCTCGTTTCAGTTTAGGCATTTTAATTTTTTTTTTTAAGCTTGGTGTAAAACTCTGCACTACTAATAAAGTACTTGGGTTCAAATATAAACTCTGCATAAGTATTAGTGTATTACCTTCAAAACTTGCACTGGATTTTCTTGAATAAGGCACTTATACTAGAATTTATATGCTATTTTATGTGGGTGAAATATGGTAAGAATAGCCGTATTTTCAGCGCTTGTATAAGAGCGCATTAAATGTCGCAAATGCCGTTATAACTAACTATTGAGTTTGCTATTGCCATCCTACATAATGATATCTGTATTATTATCCTAGCAGAGATGGTAATAATGAAAGGTGATTTCTTCCCATTTGGGAAAGCCTGGTGGTTAGAGTTCTCGGTGCTTATCCGGTATAATAGTCGAGGGGTGCGCAAGCTAGCCGGACACAAGGGTGGATGTAGTGTATATGTTATTGGTTCAGATGAACTCGGTAGTTTTAGCTTAGACCCTATATATGTGTTAAAAGTTTCACTAATTAATTACGATAATAGGTTACGACCTCAGTAAAACAAATGGGTTGTGGTAGAATCCCGAATTCAAACCCATAAAGTTCAAATCCTGGATTCACCTATGTCTGGACACCACCTTTACAAAAAATATTTGTAATTATTATTCACGACATGATAATCTTTGCCTTCTAATGTGTGTTGCTCGAATCCTTGAAAACAGTAGCCACACTTGTGACGGATCCTTCAAAAATGGGCATTTTGGAGGATCAAGCGACATAGCTTATAATTGCTACAAACCAAACAATCATTAGTTTATTATATTGGGCAGTCTTTTGGCACATCTTTTATCTTTCTTGAACCCATTTTTACGCAAAATGGGTCTCCTCCTGTACTGTGAAAATTGCATTAAGGTGACTGAAACCTGTGCTTTCTTGGGATGGTTTCAGCTTTCATAGTTAAATTTTATACCAAATTTTGTGGGTAACATCTTTTAGTTACTAGTTAAATGACTTGTCTAACCTTTGGGTACTGAAAAAGAATTGTCACTTCTTTTAGAATGTTATCTACAATTGTCTAGCTCTGCCTAGAAAATCGTGCTAGCAATGTATGAATTATATTCACAAACAGACACAGAGTAGTGGCCTCAAAGCTGGGGCTCCGCTAAGTTTGGCATTAGTCTTACTCCAAGAAAGGGATTGGACAGTTTGTCTTAGTATCAAGATAATTGAAAGTGATCACAAGTGGAATCTTCAGCCATTATAAATTTTTACTCTGGTTGATGATGCTGTAGTGACCAGAATGTTTCTTCTGTCCAAAAAAAAAAAAAAACATAATCCTCTATCCAAATTATGCAAAAAAGAGTAGTCTTCCAATAAGGTCAGAGCTGCTTCCTTATTATTTGCCCTCTCCAGCTAGTAACAGCTTTCTTCAAAGTCCTTGAATTGCTCATGTTTCTTCAAAGATATTAAGGATGAAGCTTCATAACTGCCAAGGTGGAGACTGGAGGGTAAGGCAGGAACAAATGGTTTATGGGCTTGGCAGACTTCTTGGACACTACTGCAAGTAGTTACCACATTTCCTGCAGGTTATGGATAGTCATCCAACCAAACATACCACTTTAGTGGAGTGCTGTCCTTGGAAAAAAAAAATTCCCCTATGAGAAACTTTTAGTGGAGCTTTACTTTTCCACTACATTTTTCTATCAGTACTTCTCCTCTACATTTTCTGAGGCCATGATACATTTGTTTTAGCCTTGAGAGCGTTTGCTTTAACCACAATCGCTCAAGGACTAAGAAACTAATCATTGTCCAAGGGTAACTTGCTAACACTTTGGAACTTGCATTTTTGATGATGTAAATCTGGTATTTCATTATCCTTCGATTAGCCATAGAATTTATTAGCTAATTTAGTGCTGAAACAATGGGAATAGGTAAAGCTTATCGGATGGGAAAAAAGTTAGGGAAAGTTTTGAGCTTCTAAAGGAAAAAGCAGGCAGTAAAGTTAGAAGTCTTAAAGGGACAAAAATTGTGCTATTACTGTAACTTGTTTACAACAAGAAATTTCAGAAAATCAAGAAGAAGAATACTGTATTTAAAAAGAAGAAGAATTTTCTATTATTTCCATCTTGAGATATCCAGGAATAATTGCCTAAGCACAACCTTACCTGACGACCATATATGTGAGCCTACAAGCTTTGCAAAAAGACTTTTTAAGGCTCTACCTAATTTGGTAGATGTTTGTGGTTGAGCTCATGCTCACTTTATACATACTTCTAAGTTCTAACACTAACTCGGTGTATGAATGATATATTTTAACATATAAAAAAAGAAAAAAAGGATAAAAAGGCAATGTCTGTCATGCATCGAGTCCATAGCCCTTGTGTTATATGTGCCTCATTGGCCACAATTGCTCACCAATTGGGTTGATCAAACTGCCAAAAATACTTATGTGCAGAATAAAACTATCATAATTTTACTACTCACACTAATTTTCAACAAACAGCAACTCTTCTTTATTCAAACTTCGGAATGGTTATACTCTGCCAGCATGGATAGAAGTAGGATAGAATATTCCCACCTGAAGAATGAAGTTGTAGTATTTAAATAGGATTGTGATTACGAAATGCAGATAACTCAAATATCTAGGTCAGTCTTCTAGGAAAATTACATTATTGATTAAGATGGAACACAAATGACACTGGATAACTGAAATGAAGGTGTCTTTATCAAAGAATTTCCTTATAAAAAAATTGAAATGAAGGTGTGCTAAGGAACATTGTGCGTAGGAATAGACATACCAAAAAGAAAGGCAAGTTCATAGAATGATTGTGAGACCAGTAAACTTATAATGGTGTGTGTGTGTTGGGTGTTAGAGTCTGATATATCCCCAAGATGAGTGTTGTACAACTGCAAATGTTGAAATGGTTTTGCCGCTATACAAGTTTAGAGATGATGATAAAGTATGCAAGTTACTTGCACATAGAGGATAAATAAAGATTGAGAAAGTCGGATGAGAGGGTTTCGTCGTATTTTGCTGCTTCGACTTCCAAATGCATCATGCTAAATGGTGCAATATTATATGATGGTTGAGGGTGCTAAAAGTTGGCAAGATAAGCCGCCAAATACTATAGTGTGTGTTGTAGAGATGCTGATTTTATATTAATATGTGGTCATAAGATTGCACAAGATTAGAAGTTATCATAGCCAATAAATGTTGCAAATAGTGCGCATAGAGGATGAAGCCGACAAAGATTGTTTAATTGTCTGAGGTGTTTTGGTCATGCTGTACATATGCCTCCAAATACATCAGTTGGCATATAGAGGAGAAAACCAACGAAGATCGTCTGGATTGTTTGGTTATGTCCTTGTTCAAGAACCATCTCCGGCGGGTGAGGGTTAGGGTAATAGGACATCCAGAAAGGATCCCATCCTCGGTTGCTATTGAAACGGCAGATCTGGAATTTAATATTCCATTCTGTCTGGAGATTACCACCAATCTCGCTCAAATTGTCAGAAAGATACATGCGGTATCTTCGCCGGCAAGGTGGCAGATGGGGCTGTTCCAAGGAGCTGTATAAAATAGACAGCCAACGCAACGAGCCAATGATGACATGTGACTGCGTGATAGCAAAGGTTGTGGGACATGTGTTTGGCCCAGCTCTTATGCAGATTTCTCTCTCTTAAGTGATACTCTCTCTCTATCATGGCACGCGTAGAGCTCTTAAAGCATGCAAATAATGCACAAACCTGCCGTAATTGAGACATCAAAGGTGACCAAGTTAGTTTTGTTCGAAGCATGCAAAGCTTTTGGGGTTAGTATTGCGGGATTTGAACATGAAATCCTCGACATCATATTGAGAATAGAGCAAGAGAGGCAACTATGGCTACAACAGCAAAATTCAGTCAGCATTCATGAAGAGAAACGAGAAGAAAAGGGGAAACGAGCTGATGTGTAAGATGAATTACGATGATGAGGAAAGGAGAGATAGGGGCAGGTCCTACAAAGCCTTTTCAGGATGAAAATAAAAATTCTAAGCTGGAATATACAGGGGTCTAAACAACACCAAGAAGAGCACACTGAAATATTTGGTTTGCAAGTGGAGAGCAGACATCCTTTGTCCATAGGAGTGAAATTGAAAATGGTCAGGAAAATTGGTATGACTAGTTGGGGGAACCGCTATGCTGACTGGGTTGAGCACAAAGCATGCGGCAGCAGATGGGGGTATTATTATTCCTTCGGATAAATGACAGTGGAATTGTTTTGGTATTCAGCCATGCATGCTGGAAAGCCTACAAGTTTTTTTTTTTTTTTTTGAGGATAAGGACCCACAAGATGACTTTAGGTGGTGCTTTGCAGGGGATTATGGTCCTCACACCAATCCGGAAAGGAATGAACTTTGGCATGAGCTTGCAGCAATCATGGGTTTATGGAATGATCATTGAGTCATTGGAGGAGATTTTAATATGTGCAGGGTCGAAATTGGGGCGGGGGGGGGGGGGTTCCATTCAAGTTTCAAGAATTAATAGATGTTTGATCATCAAGAAAATCTTCAAAATGATCCCTGCAAGCATTTTTTGGTGTGTATGGACAGAAAGAAATGACAGATGCTTTGATGGAATCTCAACTCCAAACTACTCCTTAAAGGCTAGATGTCTTTGCTTAGTTGGAGCAACCTGGCCTCTGTAAATAACACTGATTTTTTTTTTTTGTAATGGTAAAAACTTTAGATATAAAAAAAGGTGCACTATACAAGCTGTGGAGTCGCCAAAAGTTACAGAGAGACAAGGAAAACAAAAGATTCTAGATGTATGCCATCTTACAAATAGTCTAGGACATCAGAAGTAGCTTCTGCATCTTCAAAGCGTCCCTGGTTACACCAAATAACGCTGATATTTTAGCTCCCTGATATTAGCGTAGTCTCACAGAGTGGAATTAACACATCTTCTTTTGTACTTATTGCATCTTTTTGATGCCATTAATGAAACTTCTTACTTCATCCAAAAAAAAATCTTTTATGTATACCCTGTACCATTACAATCCTAAACCATGTTCTGTGCCTCTTATTCCTTTTCTTGTTTCATTATTTTTGTTCTCTGTAGATTGGTAATGATTTTTTTCCTTCTACATGCAGGTGAAATCTTTGCTTAAGAATGCCAAAGGTGGTGGTCCATTAAATGTGTCTGGTACATCTTCTGGCTCAAATGCCGCTGCAACTAATTCTTTGCCGTCCATGTTTCCTGCTGGAAGTACACCTCCACTTTCTCCAAGAAGTTCATCTGGTTCACCTCGAATCTCAAAGCACAGGGCTGGACTCTCTTCATTGGGGTCTCCTCTGAAATTAGTGAATGAGCCAGCGAAAGAACAGATACCACAGGTATGGAATACCTAATTCTGAGTGGTGCTTTTATTTGCAGACTAATGAGATAGTAGTCATGATGTTTTCTCCAAAATGCTTATGATGGCAGTTTTACTTTCAAAATGGTCGTCCACCTCCAAATGAATTGAAGGAACGGTGCTTGTTTAGGATAAACCAATTTTTTTATGGTCACACAGATGGACTACAAATGAACGGTAAGTTTGTCTTTATGAATTGCTTTCTCTGAAGACTTTGAGATGATTATGGATTTGTTAATGTCCTTTCGGTTTGAGACTGAAAAACTTCTTGTTCTAGATTATGTTTTTGGGAGTGGACTTCTTGTTCTAGATTAAATCCACTCTAAACATTTTTTTGGTGTGTGTGTGTGTGTGGGGGGGGGGGG